>NC_134490.1:12106565-12391565 GCF_040206685.1 Ascaphus truei | reverse complement strand
AGGACTTAAGTGAACTGACATATTTCTGCAAATAACAGTCTATATAATGAGATAAATTACTAGTCAATGATTCTATACCTGATATAATAGGCCTACCGGGTGGGTTGACTGGATCCTTATGTATTTTGGGGAGAAAGTAAAAGAGAGGGAGTTTTGCCTTTTCTCTCCACAAATAATTTAATTCACCCTCATTCAGAATTCCTTGTTCTTTTCCTTTTTATAATAACATTTTCAATTCTTTGGAAAAACGTATGGTGGGATTATCATTCAATATTATATAAGTGGCTGTGTCATCAAGAATTATGTTTGCTTCTCCCTCATAAAAACTGCGGTCCATAATTACAACCCCCAGTCAACCGACCCGGTAGGCCTATTATATCAGGTATAGAATCATTGACTAGTAATTTATCTCATTATATAGACTGTTATTTGCAGAAATATGTCAGTTCACTTAAGTCCTATGTGACGGACACAACAGATATAATTAATATATTAGATGGTATAGAATGGTGTGAGGACTTTATTTTGGTCACAGCGGATGTCACATCCCTTCAATGTATTCAATAATACATAGTGATGGGCTAAAAGCAATTGAGAGAACTTTGAGGAGGGACAGTGAGATGAAAGAAGAGCAGATAGAATTTCTTGTTGACTCTATGACTTTCATTCTCGAAAAAAACTACTTTTGGTTCAATGATAGGTTCTATTTACAACAACGCGGAACCGCAATGGGGACTAGGTTCGCACCAAGTTATGCTAATTTATTTATGGGCACTTGGGAGGAGGACCATATTTGGTCTAACCAAGAATTTGGTGTGAACCTAGTCTCCTGGAAACGGTTCATAGATGATATTCTGTTCATATGGCGAGGCAGCATAGACCAACTTGAGGCCTTCTTTGTATATCTGGGAAATAATACTCTTAATCTTAAATTTACCACAAATTGGAGTAGAGAGGAACTTGAGTTTTTAGATTTAGCTATGTAGAAAACAATAAATTAAAAACGAAAACTTTCTTTAAAAAGGTAGATAGCAACAATTTCATAATGGAGAGTAGTTGCCATAATCCGTAATGGTTTCGTAATATCCCATATGGGCAGTTGAGAAGATTAAAGAGAAACTGCACCGAGGAACAAGTCTATCGTGAACAATCAGGGGTTCTGTTGAATAAATTTAAAGAGAGAAATTATAGCCCAATTACTATAGAAAAAGCCATACAGAGAGCCGATAATGTAAAAAGGAAGGACATATTGGGCCAAAAAGATAAAAGTATTAAACAGAATATAAATTTTAATATGGCATTTTTAACACAATATAATAGAGAAGCACCACAAATAAAGAATATAATATCGAAGCATTGGCTTATTCTGCAAAATGACATTGTTTTGAAAGATCATATACATGTTAAACCGTGTGTTATTTTTAAGAAGGCACCCAACCTTAAAAGTAGACTTGCACCCACTACCTTCAAAAAGAAAATTGAAGGTACATCAACATGGCTGGATAAACCAAAAGGTTTCTATGGATGTTATACGTGCAATGCATGTACCCTTAAAGATAAAGAAAAATTTAGTTTTGTATCAAAAGTCGCTGGAGAATCATTTAAAATAGAGGATTACATTAACTGTAAAACGGAGTTCGTCATCTATGTTTTGGAGTGTCCGTGTACGTGTAGGGCTTTAAAAGTACGGATTTTAGAGCATCTTTTAAATATTAAGAAAGGAATTTTAACGCACAATGTCTCAAAACATTTTAGTATACACCATAATTCGGACCCTAGAACCCTCAGCTTTAAAGGTATAGAGCATGTCCCCGCTCATTGGAGGGGGGGAAATAGACTAAATAACTTAGCTAGACGGGAGACTTTCTGGATCCATAAAATGCAGACCCTAACTCCAAAGGGTCTAAATGTGGACATAGACATTGGTGCGTTTTTAATTTAAAGGCATCTTTTAATTTTTATATGTATTTTTTTATAAAATATGCATATATGATATCCTGTCGTAATGTGTGTAATTGACATTGTCCATTCTCTTCCTCAATCTTTCTTAGATATCTTCTCCTTTTTGCGTCATTTGCGTCATTATTATATGTTTTTACTTATTAATAAATATTATATGTAGATTAGGGTTATTAGACATTTTTTGTATTAGCATTTGTAGGATATGTCTGTCTTTATACATATAATTTATATACTCATTCCAATTCTATTATGTATTATACACTCATTGTATATAGGGCTTAAGTCAAGCCCCCTGGATTAGCCAATAGTACATTTGTCTGTGCTATATATAAGGGAGCGTTCTGGGGTCCAGCAATACGACTCCTGATGAAGCAACAGCGAAACGCGTTGAATCAGCTGTTGGAGAACACTGTGCATTCGGGAATTAGTGCGGGGAAGTGCTGGCAAGCCACGGGAACCGGAGTACCAGGCAGCTTCTTCCGCCCTGACTACACTGTCACAGAACGTGACGTAGGCGGATGTGACGCATGCAGAAGTCTTTTCCAGTGACTGAATACACCGGCATCCCCCACGAGTCACCAACAGTCCTCTCCAACGAACTATTTTTTTATTCAAATGGGAGTGCATTACTTATATGTTACTTTTGTGATACATTATACCCTTTTCATACCACACTATTGGGCGTTCTCTTTCTTCTTTTAATACATTCCTTGGGAGGTACATTGAGTACTTCATGAGTTCATCATACATCAAGCCCACCAGATCCACAGTTATAAGGCTTCCATCACCAGAGGGCTTCCATTAAAAGTGCTCCTATCAGAGAGAGATGGATCTCTGATACGTCTGCTATATTCGATCAAATTGTGAGACAAACACAGAGACTATTGCATATATATTTTTTATTACCATCTCCACTATTATATTTTTTCCGCATATCACTTGGAGAATTACAGCGCTCCTCCTACCTGGAAATAACGCAAGATTACATTGGACCTGGACAGTCCTTTAAAAGGTGTAGAGCTGCTGTATTCATTCATTTGTATTTCACATTTAATATTTATGGATCACGTTTTTTGGTGAAGGTCATTTGTTCACTATATCTATATATATTCACATACTTCTTTAAGTTCACTGTTAATGTTTATTTTTTATCACATATTCATCTTAATTATCTCACTATTAGAAGTGCCCAGTGTCACCCTTTCTTTTTTTCTATCTACCAGTTAGTTGGTTATTCTCCAAAGTGGAGCAGGTTTTTTTCTTTTATATTTTGTGTTTACATTGCTAAAGTAACAGGCAATAAAGCCTTCTACTAATTTCACCCTAAAACGGTCTCCATTTGCATACCTCTGCACACATCTCTTACAGCCACCAACAGGTCAGCTTTTCAGGATATCCCTGCTTCAGTACAGGTGACTCAGTGTCTCTGTCTTTGAGCAAATGAATAAGCCCCCTGTGCTGAAGCAGGGATATCCTGACAACATGACCATTTGGCGACCCTTGAGAACAGGAGTTAGCTACTCCTGTCTTAGTGAGGGGTAGTAAAAACAATAAATAAAAACACTTTCAAAACATTCAACAATGGTAATTAAAATTACATTGTGTTGCTTCCCGCCATCTCCATCCACATTGCAAGCGTAGTTTTGACTATTGCTGGGAGCAGAGTAAGGGGTGTCATTTAAATGTAAAGCTCCTCAAATGAACATCTGTTTTTCTTCAAAGCTGTGAGCGTCAACGCAAGAATTTCCAATCACACTCGCCTCTGTTTAATCTAGTAGAGCGTATTAGAGGAACAATTAGCCTGTGATGAAAGCGTAGATCACTTCTATCCTCTGAAAAGAAACACGCTGGTATTCAGATGCAAAAAAAGAATATTGCATTGTGAGACAGTCCTACGAGGCAAAGGATCAACGCCTAAAAAATGCAAGATAGTGAAGAAACTAAATGGGGTCTAAATGTATCACCTTCCCCATTCACGTTCCCATATATAAATATATAGAGAGAGAAACACTGGTACAGGGCACTCTTTCAACGATAACACTGATTATATAATTTGGGTGCAGACTGCCAAAATACTAACTAGTATTCATCGTAGCACAAAGAGCCTGGCAAGCCATGGTGCTTTATCGCAGCAAGTATTTAGACGTTTTAGCTCCCCATGGCGTCCTTTCTCAAGAACAACCAGGACACAGTGAACCCTTATAAACCCTCTTACTCAAAGTGAAAAGAAAAAAGAAAAAAATATATATATTTTTCCATTTAACAAAACACACTGAATTTATTTATTGCATGTTACAGAATGGAGAAATATTAGTATTTATTTCCAGAAAGATTTGCTCCCAATTCATTTCCAAGACACATATTACAACAACGTCAAAACATAAAACAAACACAATATTTAAAGCAACGACTTGCAGCAGCCGGTGATATTTGCGTGCCATATTCAGGGTTTGTAAAGGGCAACAGGGGAGAGAAAAAGAAAGCTGGGCTAAAGTATTATGTCAAAAGCCTTGTGGCAGCAGAAAATCCGCATTTGGATAGGAAGTAATCAACTTGTTCATCTATTCTACTCATTCAAATTGTAAAATTATTAATTAATCTGTAATGACTATCTAGTGAATAGTGGTTAACATCTACAGTATCTCTTAATGTGTTCTTGTAGATTCCCTAGCATTGTAATGTTCTTAACACTGCAAATATAACACAGGCTGCAGTGCATTGTGCGTTCTTCCAGACTAGAGATGGGAGAACCAGTGCAAATCCGTTTACACTGTTACACCAAATCTGCACCCCCCACCCCCTTCCTTCACACCAAAATCAATCTGCGGATTGGGCACTAAAGAAAATTTGTGCGGATTACTTCAAATCCGCCATTGAATCCGGACGGATTTTTAAGAATCTGATACGTGGACTCCATAATCAGTGTTCTTATTGTTAAAAAAAAAATCCACACACTGATTAATCCGCAGAGAGAGAGAGAGAGAGATATCCCCCCTGCAGATTAACCCGTATATAGATTGTTTTTTAAATCCGGCCACGGATTTTGGATTGCTCTCTAAAATAAAAATCAGAAATGGTGGATTTGCCTTTTTGAGACTGATCTGTGGAAATTTGTGGACCAAAGGAACCGGCCGATCCGAAGCGGATCCAAATGCACACACAACAAATAAAATCACCTGCCTGACAATTACTGACATCTCCAGCCTTTATGTGGCATATTTCCATTATTTTGTGCATCCTCGTTCAGGTAAAAATAAAAAATAAAGCACTTGGCTGTGTAACACTCTATCCCAGGGGTGGCCAACTCCAGTCCTCAAGGGCCACCAGCAGGTCAGGTTTTAAGGATATCCCTGATTCAGCACAGGGAGCTAAATCAGTGGCTCGTTCATTATGACTGTGCCACTTATTAAACCACCTGTGCTAAACAGGGATGTCCTTAAAACCTGACCAGTTGGTGGCCCTTCAGGACTTGAGTTGGCCAAACCTGCCCTGTAGCTTAGGTTCTAAAGAGAACAATAGTGCAAGATGCTTTAGGGCAGGAATTTGCACCGAACACGCCAAACCTCTGAATAAAAATGAACTGACATAACTTTAATACTCGGACCAGATTATACCCCCTAATTGTATCTCTCCTTTAAAAAGTATTTTGACACAAAGCATTGTCTAAACTGCCCATTGTTTTGTAGGGCGTGCATTACCCACTATCACAACTTTTGTCATAACCATGAGCTTTCTTCTGTATACACAAACCTTTATCCAACCCAACATACACTGTATGGGGATATGCGTCAAGGAACGCATACATATGCAGAGAGCAGCGCTATTTGAAAATTCGCCATTTTTTGGAGAAAATCGCGCAGAAAACAGCAGAAAATGGCGAGTTGCGAAAAACGCGCCAATTTTTTTTTTCTATTTCTAAAACTCGCCTCGCGGCTGGCGAGAACCTCCATCTCGCCAGTTTTAAAAATATCCTTATGCAGAGAGGCGCGAACGGCATCTAGCGGCTGTTCGCGCCAATAAAATGGCGCGATTGTCTCCTTTTTGCCTCGCCAGAAAAAGTTGGCAAGAAGCTGCCGCTCGCGGCCATAGCAAAGGGAAAAAAAAGGCGCAAATTTTTTTTAACACATTTCTGCAGCGCGCATCTCGCCAATTTAAACTCGCCAGACGCATTCATGTTAAACATAGCAGAATTCGCACATTTCTGCATATGGAGAATAAAACTCTCCAAAAAAGCTACTTTTTATTAAACTCGCCAATTTTAAAATTCGCTGCTCTCTGCATAGGCCCCATAATCTTGATCATTCACCTGCGCTAAGAATGGGCAGGTTTGCGGACTTGAAGTCTGAATTTAAGAGTTTCGGATGTCCGACTCGAAGTTAAGAAGACGTTTTTTGAATCTGATCAAAATTAGAGCAAAAACCTGAACGGAGTTTCTTTTTTTTATTCATTCTTTAATAACATAGGCAACGGGTGCAGCAACTAAACACCCATTCATTTTTGCCCAAAAGTTATTCAATATTGACAACAAAATAAGTTTATTGGAGTTGTTTTCCCATAATCAATACCAAAATACTCAACATTTTTAGAAACAAAACCAAAACAGCAGTGAAAGTGCCCACTCTTAGTTTGTGCCTACTTGTGTCATTGTCTGAGATCCTTTGTTTCAATTTTGCTCAGCTCGTGGCAGGGAGCAGGTTTAGCAGGGGTTATTGAAGCTACCCATAATTCCATATGTAAGTATATATTGTTTATTATTACAATTGCATATTCATACTGTATGTATTACAAGTTGTGATAGCCTTTAATAAACCAAAATAAGAGTAGAGATGGGTGATTTCTTTTTGCGGATTTGGACCTGCCTCGGATCGGTCGGTTCCTATTGTCCACGGATCTGTCACAAAAAAGACAATCAGCCATTTCAAATATTTATTTTTATTTGAAAGAGCAATCCGAAATCCGTGGCTGGATAGTTAAAAATCCTTATATGGATTAATCCGTGTGGGGTACATATATCTCTCTCTCGCTGCGGATTAATCCGTGTGTGTACAGTATTTTGAACAATCTGGCCACAAACTGTGGAATCCACGGATCGGATTCTTAAAAATGTGTCCAGATTGTATCCAATAGCGGATTTGTACTATTCCACACGTTTTTCTAGTGCCCAATTCGTAGATGGATTTCGGGGGGGGAGTGGGGGTTGGTTTGGGCTAAAAAACCTGTGAAATGGATTTGGAGTGACCCGCCCATCTCTGCATAAGAGTTCTAATTGTAATATTCTAACAGGATGTGTCAAGCATTTGAGTCTTTGTTACTGGCACTATTTTTCTGCAATTATGAATTGATTAATACAAATGCAATGCAGAGATTTACTGAATTGTTTTTTATTCTGTTCCTTGTCCACTACAGTAAGAACATGCTTAGTAAATCTTGGAATCACTTAGCAATATGTGTGCCCTTACTTGTGTTACACGTCTAAGGGTTAGTTCATACACTGTATAAAGTTCAGAATGAATCAAACTAATGTGCCGTTAGCATCATTTTACATTACTGATTGAGGTTCGTTGTAATGGATTGCGGCATTATTTATGTTGCTGATGCAAAAAGCATGAGCCTGAGAAACTAAATGTAATGTCTCATGTAATGTTCACAGATTTTGTCAATATATTAGTGTGAATCAGCCTATGAAACGGTATCCCTGTGTTGATTAATAATGCGCTCTAAATCCTAATCAATACCTGCAACAAAAAAAAAGGTTTTTGAAATTTGTAGTCATAGCTGGTAATTCTGAAATGTTGTGTGCTGTGAAGTCCTAATATATTACAAAATGCACAGAAAAGTCAGGCGATAGTATTAAAACAAAGTAATACTGTAAGTATTGTAACTTCAATACAAACCCCTCTCTAATTGGAATTGTTTGTTTTACATATTGGTGCGTGTTAGCGAGTGATTGATCTAAGGTCAGACAGATTAAGGTGAACTCGCTGAGGTTTATCCTACAACAGGTGTTGCCAACACCAGTCCTCAAGGGACAACAACAGGTCAGGATTTCAGGATATCCCTGATTCAGAGAATAATCCAAGATCGGTTGAACAGCCAACCAGCAGGAAAGCACTCTCAACTCACCGGGTGTTTAGAAAATAAAAAATAATTTATTGGGTCACATATATTAAAAAACAAAAAACATACTAGGGACAGAACGGGGAAAACTCTCCTCCCACGCGTTTCACGCTAACAACACTATCTCAAGGAGTTTCCCTGCTTCAATACAGGTGGCTCAGTCTGTGGCATGAAAGCTGTTAAGAAGATCTGGCACCTTCACTTTATTTGAGACTTAAGCCAGAAAGTATGTAACCAAACTCTGAAACAAGAGCTGACAATAATAAACGTATACGCTGGGACTGGGAGTCAGCAATGCACCACGTGTAATCTCTCACCTGCTCTAGCAGTAATTCAAGTCAGTGGTAATTACTGCCATATCTGGGGTCATACCGCACACCGCCGTTTGAGGACTCACTTATAGTTGGGTATTGGAAGGTAGAGTCTCTTGTTGGGCCAATATGAACTAATGGCCGTGACATGTTTAAGGGGTTACCTATAAGTGATGCATTTAATAAACATGTATATTTTGTCCAGGCTACGTGTGACCTTATAGTTGGTTATGTCAGGGAGTCAACAGTGTTTCATATATATGAATTCACAGGAAATAAACAATCATCAGTGAAGTGCATAAAAGAAGACATGCAATAGTTACGGGAATCAACAACAGTGGATTATGCGGCTTCATTTTTCCAAAGTTAAGAACTCCAACATATGCCTAAAATAGTTCTTATTATCTATTCCCATTCACTTAAATCCTACTGTATACAGAATAATCACTGCAAAAAAAATGATGTTGTGCCATAACAGGCAAACGAACAGCAGGTCATGTACGGAGCAGTGCGTCTAAACACACTTATCTCTAAGTTGATACATAGCGGCATATGTTTTCAGGTCCAAGTTGGGCAATTCTGGTGCAAAACAATTGCACCATACTGTGATGCGCTATGTACATTTATGGCGCTATATAAATAAAGACATACAATACAATATGTATCAAAGAAAAAAATCCTATTGATTTCACAAGGTGTTTTTGCTTTAGTACATATAGTGGCGAAATGTTGCCCCAGACTTGTTCCACTTTTGCATTGATTCATAAACCCCATTGATTGAAAAGCATACTGCATTGTATTAAAGAGACAATCCAAGCATGCAAATTGGTTTGCATTTTTTTTTTTTATATATATAGGGTTGAAGTAGGGGTTTTACAGAGCTGAACGCGTTCATTTCAGCTCCAGGGACCCCCTGCTTCCGGAGATACTTACCTCCAAATTAGGTGCCGATAGCAGCTCTCTTCTGCTACCAGGGCTCACGATATGTCCGCTGTTCAAAAATTTTCCATCCTGCGGGCCGATTGGAACGTCACTGGTGCGGCTTCCTATTGGCCCATGTAATGCTTTCAACTTTAAAGCCTTGCTTGTTCAGCTAGAACAGCTACCGGCGCCTACTTCGGAGTTAAGTATCTCCAGAAGCAGGGGGTCTCGACAGCTGAAATCAATGGGGCTAAGTTCCAGAGACCACCTGTATATAATATATATTTTTTAATTCGATACCTTGGATTGCACCTTTAAAGGGGCAGTTTCACATAGCAATAAAAAACAAATATATTAAGCAATTTATGTGTGTAATTGGCTTCTTTTGACAGCTTCAATGCCTTGAAGTATCAGCTATTCTTAGTAACGTCCTATTAGAAGTGAATATGCTTTTTTTCTTCTCCAAGTTTGCTGAATTTATGCATAAATATGCATGTATATCTTTATTTACATAGCGCCATCCATGTACTGTACATAGCGCCTCACAGCAGTGATACACGGGACATAATGGGAAGAAGTGCTTCAGACATAAAAGTAACATTAGGAAAAGTAGTACCTGCCCCGAAGAGCTTACAATCTAAGTCTGCTACTTATGTTTATATTTAACTAATGATTCATAATTAATTTCTACACCAACAGTGGAGGAAACCATTCACATCTTGTTTTGAGCACCCAAAAAAATTAGATGAGGATTGTAGAAACGCTCCAAAACAGGCAAAAAATATACTGTGGAAAAATATTTAAAAATTCTTATGCATCCAATATATTATTATTATTATTATTATTATTATTATTATTATTATTATTATTATTATTATTATTTAGTGTCAATCAGCTTTTAATTTATTTTCAATGTTTTTACATCTTCTGCACTAATACCCTATTTTTAACTGTAAAGATGTAACACAAGCTGAACATTGATCCCCAGCGCATGTTTCCACTTGATCTATCATATCAGTATATTAAATGTGTCCTATATTTAAGGGAGAACATTTTACAGACCTGTATAAGTGCTCCAAGATCTTGTATCATTTGCTGATAGAGATAAAATTACTTTCCCAAGGTCACACTTGAGAGTTCATTCTACACTTGGCTTGGTGTAGTAATGAATAAGCCCATTCATACTTGTGATTTCTGCACACTGTATAAGGATCCAGATGTAATAATGATAATCTTGCTTGGTCAAAACATTTAAAAAGTAATCATTGTCATAGCTGGAGATGTTAATGTCCCAAAAACAAGGCCTCACAACAGCTGGTTCACTAGCTGCTCGTACATTTGTAAGCCATAGACAATTAGTTTAATTAGCTGGATTTTTATTTTAAACATAATACTTAACCTAACAACTTAAAAATTGCAATTAACATGTATCGTACAGAGAACAAAAATCCCCAGTGAGTTGCAGCATTAGAGTGAGACTTACTGTACACCAAGATGTTTACAAACAATCTAAGAATTCCTCCCGGCAGAATACCAAGAAAAGAAAAAAAATGCTAATAAAGACTTTGGGTATTAAATGTTGATAAAGTAAATGCTACATACATTTAGGACACTTTGTATAAGCCCTTTTGCTGACAGATGGGCCAGCAATATATTATTAGGTTAAAAAGTAGGTTTCAATGCTTTTTTCGGTTATAGAAACCCTATAATTCTATTGTAAAATTCTTGAGGAGTCGTGGGAGGCGTTCCGGATACCCCTGCAGGCTAACAGATGACTGTGAACATCCATCTGATTTCTATATGTTACATGCTGCAGGACTAGGGGATCCGCTCCGTATACCTACAATTGGACATCACGTCCGACAAGGTCCTCAAGTATACAGCTACAAAGCTTTGAATCCCTACTCCTGATGGTGAACGTCTCCAGCACAGAGTAGTATCTCTTATGTGCTTGATATTTTTAACCCTTCTGTAAGTGCAGGTCCTAACGTCTGGGCTTCTCTTTTTAATAAATCCCCTGTTCACACAAAGATTTATGCTATGGAGCTTGCACTTCTTTTTGTTTTCTGTCTATACTGTAGGTCATTTGTTGTTGGCTAACCACTCAAGAAGCTGCAGTGTGCTCCAAGGGATCTGCTTGCTTGAAATTGGATTCTCATCTCTTTTTTACCATCTTGTGGGACTGGTTGTAATTCATTGACATGTATTCTTTATTTTTTATTTTTCTTAGTACAGTATATTGTTATAACTAAGTATTGTTACATACTATTAACATTATTTGTCACTATATTTGTCACTATATAATTAATACAAATTTATATATCAATCACTATTAACTATGTAGTGCTACTATTTGTTTGTTTTGTTTCATGTGTGTGTGTGTGTGTGTGTGTGTGTGTGTGTGTGTGTGTGTGTGTGTGTGTGTGTGTGTGTGTGTGTGTGTGTGTGTGTGTGTGTGTAGAGTTTCTTCATCTTGTGATCTACTTAGATCAAGGGGGAATTGAGACAAAGACCTACAACAAAGCAGTGGATCAGAATAGCTACATTTTAGCTACCAGTCAGTAACCACCATCCTTTGTTGCTCAATAACGTACCATGTGGACAGTTCCGTCGCTTGAGACGGAACTGTTCCAAAATGGATACTTTCAAACAACAAGCAGGCATTCTGAAAAGTAAGTTCAAAGAGAAGAACTATAAAGATGAAATCGTGGAAGAAGCTTACGGAAAATCTAAATCACTAGCTAGGTCAGATCTGATAAAATACAAAGATAAAATTATGGGAACTGAGGTTAACTTATAATGAGATAGCGTTTATTACACAATATAACAATCAAGCGAAAGACATCAGAAAGATATTTTCTAAACACTGGGAAATTTTAACTAAGGACACAGTCCTAAATTCTCTATTGCCAAAAAAAAAATTAAATCATTTTTACGAAGGCTAGAAATATTTTAGAACAAGTAGCCCCAAGCCAAATCAAGAGTATTCACTGAAATGTCAATTGGTTAACTACAACACAAAAACAGTAGGTTTTCACAAGTGTTTAAACTGCAATAGTTGTAAAGTTAATATCGCATTACCAAAAACGTATTTCTTATCCCATACGAATCATATAAAATTTGATATTAAAATGTTTATTTCCTGCAACTCTACTTTTGTAGTATATCTTCTTATATGCCCATGCAATACATATTGCAATTATATATATATTTATATGCCCATGCAATACCATTTATATGAGCATGAAATACATTTATATATATATATTTATCTGACAGCTTTATCAATATAATAGGAAAAATTTACATGACCTAATTTATATTCTTTTTAAGTTGTGCTGTGTTTATAGACCCAACATCAAGACAACACTTAATTTTGAATTATGCAGAAGCCTATTTTTGTTCGGAGGTTTAGCCAACCTTTTTGGTAAGGAACACAAACACTTTGCATACATTTAGGATTCTTTTCAATAAACAATGTGTACTAAGCAACACGTTTTTGAGTGCCATACAATGAAACATGTTTATTACCAGGGTTTGGAGTTAATTCAATATGCAGAAAATCTTCTACTCAAGTGAATGTAAGATTATTATTTGTTAATCGTTGGCTTTCCAGTTCATTTGAAGTTAAAATCTTCCCAAGTATGGGGAAGACTGCTTCACAGCCTTAGAACATTTAGTACAATCAACACTCACAGATGAAGGGAATGATGAGTCCATGAAATGTCCCAATTGTATGCATTCAAATTCTTCATCATAGTGTTCATGTGATGGGGTATAATGCCCGCTGAGCTGGCATTATCTTCCATCACTAGAACACTATAGTCAAGGATTTGAGTGCATACAATTGGGGCCTTTCGCTGACTATCATTCCCTGCATCTGTGAAAGTTGATTGTCCAAAATGTTCTAAGTATATTACTCCCCTAGTTCACAGCCTGACATACATTACTTGAGGTCGAGCGAGCAACACATTTAGTCGCATTCACAACTTTATATTGAAAAGGGGAGCATGACATATATTTTTTTTTAAATTGGCTTTCGGAGACATGGTGACTACTTGCTACAATGGCGTGTGCAATTTTTTGTTAGCATAAGAAAAAATATAACGTTATTACTTAACCGTGAGCTGGAGAACACTGCAATAAAACACACTATTACATTTAGTGTTCCTATACAAAATGAGGTAACCATACTTTATGATGGTAAATGAAAATAATGCATTATAATTACTGTATATGTTGCCCACAGAATTGAAAGGCATTAAACTATGCTGGTGCTGTACCCACGGTATATGGATGATATACTGTTCATTTGGAAGGGAGATGTACAATCTCTTGATACCTTTTGATTTATTTAAATCAAACCCCTTTGAATTTAGTTTTCACCACTGTATATAGTCAAGAAAAGGTAGAGTTTCTTCATCTTGTGATCTACGGAGATCAAGGGGGAATTGAGACAAAGACCTACAACAAAGCAGTGGATCGGAATAGCTACATTTTAGCTACCAGTCAGTAACCACCATCCTATGTGGCTCAATAACGTACCATGTGGACAGTTCCGTCGCTTGAGACGGAACTGTTCCAAAATCGATACTTTCGAACAACAAGCAGGCATTCTGAAAAGTAAGTTCAAAGAGAAGAACTATAAAGATGAAATCGTGGAAGAAGCTTACGGAAAATCTAAATTACTAGCTAGGTCAGATCTGATAAAATACAAAGATAAAATTATGGGAACTGAAGTTAACTTATAATGAGATAGCGTTTATTACACAATATAACAATCAAGCGAAAGACATCAGAAAGATATTTTCTAAACACTGGGAAATTTTAACTAAGGACACAGTCCTACATTCTCTATTGTCAAAAAAAAACAAAATGATTTTTACGAAGGCTTAAAATATTAAAGATCAAGTAGCCCCAAGCCAAATCAACAGTATTGACTGAAATGTCAATTGGTTAACTACAACACAAAAACAGTAGGTTTTCACAAGTGTTTAAACTGCAATAGTTGTAAAGTTAATATCTCATTACCAAAAACGTATTTCTTATCCCATACGAATCATATAAAATTTGATATTAAAATGTTTATTTCCTGCAACTCTACTTTTGTAGTATATCTTCTTATATGCCCATGCAATACATTTTATGTCGGAAGGACCAAGCGTAAATGTAAAACACGCATGTCGGAATTTATTAGAAAAATTCGGATAGGATTAAAAACCCATAGCATTTCAAATCATATTTGTAATCCGACTGAAATTAAGTTTTTGGGGATTGATCTGTCAAAACAATCTTATAGAGGTTGGGACAGACTCATAGCCATTAATAAGTTAGAGACAGCATGGATTTTTAAATTAAAGACGTTAGCTCCACAAGGTCTAAATTTAGAGATTGACCTAGTGTCCTTTTTATGAATTTATGTCATAATTTTGTTCTCAATACAAGTGGGACTCAAGGAATATTTTCTGGCTGAGGGGATTTTAGAAGTCCTCCAACCTACAAGATATAATTCCATAATTTTTAGACTTTTTATTAGATGTTATTATTCATTGTTACACTGAAATGGTAAGGAATATGAATACCTTTATATGCCCTTGGTAGTATTTATCAAAAAGGTCTGTATGAGAACCTCCATCATCAATATATTTGATTAATTATCTCAGTTTTCATAATTCTCAATCTAGTTCATGTTCTTTTTAGAGTTTCTTGGTATGGCACTGTTAGGAATTCATAGTGTATTCATATTTCTGATCACATTGGTGTGTGCATTTTAGTGTATACATTTTGTTCTCAGTTACTATTGTTTTTTCTAGAATAATTGCTTAGCTTGCTATTAACCCATGATAAGGATAGGGTATAAATTGGGAGAGTTCAAGGATCTCAATCAAACACCCCTGACAAAGCCTCAGTCGAAAATAATTGGGTGGAAAAAGGTAGCGGAGGGGCAAAGGATCTTTGAACTTTACACAGATCAGTCTGGAATCAAGTAGTGCGAGTCGAGACTTGAGCCCACGTGGTGCGGAAGCTCGCCGAGATACCGGGTGTGAAGACCGCAGGACGGAGTTCCCAAACCGGAGGACAGAGAATAGATTTGGAAATCGCCGTGATGTGCTATCACTGCCTTCCTTAAACCTACATGTAGCCAGGTCTCCCATGGTTCCCTCTTAACTGCCAGTCCGGGGCGCACGTAGGGAGGCTGTGGAAGTGCGCTTGTGCCGCCGGCAGGGCGTGCAGACACCTGCGAGTGCCGGGTTGCTAGGGAAGCTGCGGGCAGCAGTTGGAGGGGTGACTGGGTCGCCGTGGCTCCGGAGTTGTGTGATCGGTGGGCGCCACCGTCTTGGACGTCATTTTGCATGTGCGAGACCAAGCGTATGCGCAGGGGAGCATAGTTGCACCAGCCACTGTAGTCCGCAGAGGGACTACAATCCCCGCAGCCTTTAGAGCTGCTACCACATGGGCTGCAGGAGCCAATAGGGCTCATAGGATCCTGGCTAAGCTTTTGGCTACATTTGGCACACTCAGGAGAGACCATGCCAATCGGAGAAGGGATGCAGAGGGGTATCCCAGACTAGGCCAGATACCCCCTTATGCCCCATATAGGCCCTTACTCCCAGTAGGTTGTGGCTGCTACAGGGAAAGCCCATAGCTAGGGACATTTCCCCAGTAGCACCGGTGCGACACCACACGGTGATTGCGCCTGTGGTCTGGGACCAGACCACTGTCACAGTAATAGACTTTCAAAGGTGCGACCCTCCAACGGGAGTTCACCCCACGTAGAGGCGGACGACGACGACGTTGGATCAGATGGATCCCTATTTATTCAGCAGAACCCGGGTCCTGGAACCCTGGGCAGGTACATCAACAAGTGCACCAATAGTTCACGGGATAACGCTATTCCACACACATTTGTGTGGGCCCTGATATTGGGAAAGGACATCAGGGATATAGATGCCAAGCCATTTTGAAGTCGCCGTCCGGGCATCCCGGGAATCACTCTGTGTCTGGAAACCCGCCCATGCCTCATAAAATAATGCGTTCATACCGTTTTACCCATTTTGCTCGCTGTAACTATGTATTTGCAACCATGCTTATGCCATTATAACTCCGCCGGAGTGGCAATAATTAATGATGAGTTAACTAATTCACCTAAATTGTTGGAAGCATTTCTCTTGGCCACATAACCCTGTTGTTAAAAGACAAATCCCCCAATCCTTCCGCTGCCCACGACACATGTAAAGCATAGTAAATAAAAGCGTGCCCCCCCAAACCTCCGCTCTCACAGCTTCCTAGAAAGTATGAACAGGGGAAATGGGACACCCTAACAAGTGTGGGCATCACACTCCAGAAGCGGCCACGCAACTACATCCCAACAACATTCATTCTGATGATATTAAAGTACATCACACATTAATTATGTCATTCACATGATTCCCGCAGTAGTGCTGCTGCAAAGAACAACATATAACCCATAGGATGGTCTTGAAGCATATCCATGCCACCCTTTAGTATATAAACCATGTGTTGATAAAGCACTTACATGACTATACATAATAATGACTGTGCTACAACATGAGTAGACAAAATTACCGTATACACTTTTTAGAAACGGTTAAGATTAAAAGGCATGTTAGCAAAAGTAGCCAACCTACGGGCAGCAAACAGGCCATGCTCCCTCCAGCTGGGCTTTATGTAGCCCACGTGTTGCCCTTCCACGGCTAGGGGAGGTGAGGGGACAGGCCCAAGAGGCACAGACTAGCCCCCTGGTCAGGAGGGCCCCCCCCCCGCTGATGGCTAGGGGGCCGCTATCTTGACTCAAGTGGAGTCATTGCCTATATTCAACAACTACCCTGTAAGTGCCATCATTCCAGCAAGACTTTCCCCTACATTTACTGACTACACTATGTTTTCTTTCTTTCTCTCCCATGTACTTTAGGTTTGTTCTTTTCTACAAGCTTCTTTATTTTAGATTATTGCTAATTTCTGCACAGTACTTATTTTTCTCCAATGAAACTAAGACCATTTGTAACCGTATTTCTAAACCTTATTCCAAAAACCAGAAGAAGAAAAAAAACTGAATATTTAAAAATAGCCATCAATCTCATTTTCTAAAATTGTCCCTCCTTCAACCAGGAGTCGATACGTTCAGGATGTGGGTGCAGTGACAGATTTGCACACACTGCTAAATATCAAAAAGATGCAGAATAAATAGGAGTAAATGCACTCGGAAAATATTATACATTGATTCATAGCAGCCTTTCAAAAGTAACATATTTCTGCAAAGGCGAACCGAGATCTTAGACAGTTCATTTTATAACTTTTTATTGACCATATTTCACAGGGTTTTAACTTCGAACTGTGAGACAGAAAAATCTAAGACAAGATAGACTTAACCCCTTTGTTCCCAGAGGGGAATGCTCACTTGGCAACAGGATTAACGTCGACTTTGCTTTCTGGATTTACAAATGTAGGGTTAAGAGAATAAGCAGTGCAAATTTGGCGGATAATAAAAAAAAACTGTTCGTAGCATTAAAACCTCGGAGTTCTACTCATGTTCAATGAGAATTATCTATGAGAAACACATTGCTACTGAAAGGAACTCACTCACATGCACTTATTGTGACTAAAGTGGTCTGTTTCATGTCATTTGTGTGTACCTCTGTTCTCATCACAAGATTGGTGGCATCATCAAGGTCAAAGAGACCTGCATTCTGTGATGCCCATTGTTTGAAACCTTTTTTTTAAACAAGGGGTTCCCCAGAGCACTCCAAGCTATGCGGACCCTAATTCCTGAGATATTTTATTTTGTATTGAAACAAAATATTGGAGAGTAAAAGAGTTCCAACTTATCAAAGTTTCCCAGCTGCAGACATGCTAAACCCCGCACAAGATATAAACAAACAATTATCGCATTGAATAGTATTTTATCAGTTGGTTAGTCTGGTGAAGTTTCTTTTGTACCAGCACTGCTCCCATCTTATAGTCAGGTGCAGCCAGGACTGGTTCTTGGCTACCACTCTGCTCTCTCTGGCAGTAAGGCCTGTAAGCGCAGGCCTGCCAGTAATTATCATGGGTTTTCCCCACTCCCAGCAGTGCCCTTGACTGACAGGGGGGGGAGGTGGAACCAGGCCTGGGTTCACCCAATCCTGGGTCAGACCTGGTGCCCTCTTCCTGGCTGTACTTAAGGGGAGTGCCGCCCAAATTTAGTCAGTGCCTCTCCCCACTTGAGAGAGGCAGGTTACACACAGGTTGCCTGAATATTGTCCTTCCCTGTTCCTCTTCCCTTTGGGGGAGAGTGGGTGTGCACCTTTCCCCTGATCTTGATTAGAGGATCAGGGAAGAGCAAGGACTGCTACGGGGGCCCTTGACCCATAGTGCAGGTCCAGGGACCATCCTACAGCTGGATACAACACCAGAGACTGCATAGGGCAGAGGCCTGATGTGATTGCATTGAGCTGAACAGAATAAACCTTTCCAGTTATTATACCTCCTGCCTGGTGTGTGATCTTTCTGGGAAAGGAGAGGGGATTGTGTTCTACCATAGGAGATTGCCTCCACACATCTGGAGACTGCGACAGATGGAGGCACTGTACCACTAGAGATTTATGTTGGGTATGTATCCCAAAAGCTTGTACTGTGTCCCCACAAACATCGTCGGACGACTCAGCCCTCTTGCTTACCAACAGGTAGCATGCACCACACACGCTGTAATGGCACAATCTCCCATCGGTTGGGGGAAATACCGTTACTCAGGAAACATTCATAAAAACCCATTGGGTTTAGAATGAAACCACAATTCCTTGAGTTAGCACTTCTAAAATCAGTGGGTTTCAGTCTACTGAAATACCTAATTGTATGTTTGGTTATGTCAACTGAGACTGGTGGTCAGATTTGCAAATCAGTATTTCACCTATGTTTATACCCATCTCGGCACGAACCACCAACTGTTATAATCCAGAGTGCTGTCAAAGAAAGAATCATCATTGAAACATTGGTCATAATCCAGGTAATATGTGCAGGTTAGCAGTGGGAGGTTGTCTTTATCTTTTCCCTTGAACATATATTGTTGTACACTTCATACTGTTTTGTGGAGGTTGTATACCTTAAAAACCTTAAAAATAAGATAGTTTCGGGAAGCTAAAGGTTCCATACAATACATGAAGGACATCAGATAAATGAAAACAGATAAGATCAAACGGCGGAATGGGACATTTTGCCACGGCCGTCTTGCCGCGACTAAGTCCCCGCAGGAGTTTGACCACAGAGGAACCCTCCATGCCTTCTACACGACGCCAGCCACGTCTATGATAAGGTAAATTTTAGCAGTTAGGGTAGGGGGGTTAAGAGTTTTATGGTAGGGAGTAGTGTTAGTATTAGGGGTTTTTAGGCTAAGAGCTAAGGTAAGGGACTTAACTTGGTGGTGAAGGGGACGACAGCAGAGGATCCCTGCGGTGAGGTCACTTAAAGCTAAATGCAAGTGGTCACGGTGAAATGGCCACGATCAAATATCGCAGAGCGGTTTCACGGTAGCATCGTATAGAGAGTTGGTGGTCTGTGGTGTCTTTTATAAGAACACAGCACGTAGCTAATCAGATTTAAAAAAGCAATTTAATCTTGTCTTACTGAAAAAAAATGGTCATATGGTCATATATTATACAAACATTGCAATCCAAACAACAATGGTTCCACTCAATGTGAGTATAACCATTGAAGTTATTTCAGCCAATTGTTGTACTACCAGCATTTGCATACTACCCTATTGGTGTTTTTTCTATTTTCCCATAACGCACTGGACGTTCCCCGTTCCCTTATCCTTTTGGAACCATCGCACCTGAAGAAACTCGGAGGCTGTTTTTTTATTTAAGGTTGAGTGGAGGACTCCTATTTATTTCGTTCACTGTGATAACATTATCACAATTATCCTTGTTTTACACATAGTTTTGTCACTATTCACATTGGAAATAGTGCATTATTGTCCACTTAGTGTCGACCACTCTGTGATATATAATTTTATTAACACTGTATTATCACTATAATTATTGCCACGTTTTGGGGAGAGCCATCCTAGTATTTTGTCTTTGCAATCCAAACAACAGCACATTTGAGAAAAACACTTGGAACCGAGCAATGCTTGTTGGTGTTGGGTTAATTTAGCTGAGATCTGTAAGTAAATGTAAATAGCAATTTGAGCTCCAAAAGAGCTGCAAATCCCTGAAATTTATTATGACTATTCAATTATAATGTAACAATTAACTCTAGGGGATCTTCGCACAGGCGATAAACGCAGCAGCAGTATATTTTTGCTCTAACAGTCCATTAGCCAACTACAGTTCACTACAATAGAGAGCAGCCTCCAGGGAGGAAAGTGGAGCACAGCGCAGGGACAAATGGCAAGAACCAGCACACCATAGGTTAAAAACGACTTTATTGGTCGACAAGGGGAGACACCATAAAAAGGAGCAAGCACCCACTCTTCACTACAATAGTTCTCCTTCAGGGATGGGAAACAAACTTCCCTTGCTCCAAGAATAATTTAGTAAGAACAGTGCATTGGAAATGCGTTAATCCGGTTTGAATCTCCGGGTCAGTTCTCCTGGTGACCCTTAGAATGTCACTTTGTCCCCCTGTGTTCCGGGCACCACAATTAGGTTGTAAGCTCTTTGAGGCAGGGACCCATGGTGTCTGCAAAGTTCTATGTACAGCTCTGTGTACAATGTCAGTGCTATAAAACAAAATATGAATATTATCTAAAAAAACCAAACACAATGACCTCATGCGACATGCACTTACCTCCCTGTTATGAGCATTCTATACTCTTGTCTACAAAATGTATATTTCCCTAAGGCACCAATGAAATCCATATTTTTGTTAGAGAAATAAGTGCATTGATTTACCTTTGATGAAGCTGGGGTTAAATACTAGCATGAGGGCTGGGATTCACATATTGTGTTAAACTAAATGCCATGCAAAGTAGCCATTTATTAGGCAAATTCAGATGACGTTAGGGATTGTGAAAATCAACGGCAAAATGTCACTTGACTTGACACTTTAATTTTCCCATCTTTTGTGCAGTGTCTGTATGTCTCCCACCACTTTAAATGTAAGATCTTATGTTAACATTTATGTATTGTTCTGTATTTAAAATTATCTACATCAAGAGTGGCCAACTCCTGTCCTCAAGGGCCTCCAAGCAGGTGAGGTTTTAAGGGTATTCCTGCTTCAGCACAGGTGGCTCAATCAGTGGCTCAGTCAGCCACTGATTGCGCCACCTATCCTGAAGCAGGGATATCCTTAAAACCTGACCTGCTTGGTGGCCCTTGAGAACTGGAGTTGGCGACCCCTGATCCTACATGGTTGTATTGGCAAACGTGTTTATGTGCATATGCTGTATGAAAATAAAACAATTCCTTAAATGATCATGACAGATTACAGCCTCTAGGACAGGTGAAAATAATATATAATATAAATGTGCATGAGTTTCCATAAAAACAGGATGCAATAGTTCACATTTTATGATGCGAGAAAATCCCATTTTCATTTGAGTCGCTTAAAAAAAGAATTCACGTAAGACAGGGCAAAACGAACACATGTAGCATCTGTTTATTGTTTGTGCCACTCCAATACATATGAAATAGAACAATTGCTTATGTAACTTTCATAGAACCTCTGATATGAACATTGCTGTTATTCCACGAAAACTAATCACACTGCTAATAACTTTGCCCACAGCGTGTTGTTGACAATATGTGAGCTAAGAATTAGGAATAAATAAAACAGATATTTTTTATTTGATTTTTTTTTTAGAATAAATGCAATAACCAATAACAAAGAATTCTGTCTTGTATTTCTTTATATCTTTCAATAACTAAAATCGATGAAATTGTTGTAAAGTGGGACAGCACAGTGGGAAGCAGCCTACGTTATGATAATATACAGTAAGCAACATTTCTCTTGCTCTGCCATATAAAAACACATCCCTGCACCCAGTGAATGTTCTGCATGTGTTCCACTTTAATAATGCTTCTTAGACCGCATATAGCAAATATTTAAAGAAGCAAATCCCCCTTACTGACCTCTACTTTTACAGGATTGGAGCTCTGTGTCCATCAGACCTGAAACGCACTATTTTTAACACTGTGACCCCCTGGTTCCACAGATACTAACCGGTGACGTTACCAGCCTTAGGCCAGTTCCCCGCTGGCCCGCTGTGGCGGACGCTGCAGGGACTAGAGCCGCCCCAAAATGGGGCCGGGCCCGCTGGGAGGGGGAGCCACCCCGCTGCGCCGAGAGAAACTCCTTCTCTCAAGAAAATTGAGAGCAGGAGTCGCAACGGAGCTCTAGGCCACACACCCCCCAGCGGTTCAGCCAATGAGGGCGAACTTGCCGGGTGACGTCCCGGCCGCACCCCCGTCACTCCCCTGTCACGCCCCCCCCCCCTGTTTTTCCCCTGCAGCTCTCTGCAGACCTGGGACTCGGCTGCACACGCGCCTGCCTCGCAGACGCATGTGCAGCGCAGGCAGCAGGGCCGCAGCCCAACTTCCTGGTTTTTAAGGGGGATTTAAATGGCCATCCAATACCAACGAGATTTCAGCTTCCTGTCGGCCTGAGGTTTGGCAGCTGATGTTTCTCTTGAGGAAGATTTAAACCTGGTAACTTCACCAGTAAATATCTTGGGAATTACCCAATTACTGAGCGTTTGGCTCAGGGGGTACCCCCGCTTCCCACCCAGTAAAAACAAACAAACAAAAAAGTACAAGGAACATCTCCCTTAATTACACTGGTTAAACAAATAATAATGGAGGGGAAAATGGCAGTCATTTTATTGAAGTGAAACAGCTATAAATAGGCATCAGTCATACATTCTTAAATATAGCAATGCGGGTGCAGTAAGTGCCCATCGTGCTTTTAGATGCATTCTTCAAAACATAATCTTGCTCAAGTTCAACTACCAATGGAAATCTGCATACAGTAAGTGTGTCCTACTGATATTGGGAATAAACAAGAGCTTACAGTCTCATAACACAGATGGCCATTATAAATTAATCAGAACGGCCCATTCGGCAAATCCGCAGAGCACGCCCTTTGCCCCCAGAGGCTTCTTAACCAAAAACCTTTCAGTGGATGAAGAGGCACAGATGTTTGTCATGGAACTTGTACCGGTCTTTACATGGAACATCTCCTTAGACTGTTCTATTCATCCATTTACATTTGTTATCTTAAATGCACAGTTAGCATTTCAACTGAAATTAATATTAATACGTTCAAAAGGTTAGGTGTTTCACACCTCGAGGGGTTTCAGAAATCAAAAGTACTCATCTTTGCCATCTTCATTTCCAGGAATGCTATTAATAAGATACATTATTGGCAAATAAGAGGCACCAGTAACCCTGCTAAATTATATAAGCAAGTGTTTGCTGGACCATTTATCTGAAATGGCTAATTAGGTACAGCCTTTACAAACCAATAGTGAGACACACAGTACAGTCACTCAACTTCTTCTTTCATGAAGTTCTCTCCACCAGCATTGTGTGCTAGCTCATCATTACTACCAATAAAAGGTACTCCGGTAATCTCTCTTACTAGTGTGTGTTGGGGTCTATGAATCCTAACTGACCTTAACCTACAGGTACAAACAAATCATCTTTACATTTTATTGGGACATCCACCAATTTTAAATTGGAGAAATATTACTGAAAATAAATAAATGTTTTACACTTCATCTGATTAATATCGTTTTAGAATCTCTCCACTATTCACTCATCAGATATATTACCCCTCGTCAAGTATCCTCTCATGCAGTATAAATTGTCAATTCAATTTTGCTGTATGAGTTGAGATTTTGTTTGTAAATAAGAAAAACATGTTAAAATACCTTAAATAAATAGGCAAACCTTCAAATGATGGATAACATGCTACATGCGAAGTGTTTTCACTGTATTTCAACTGAATACAACTCGGTAAGTGGCACTGCACCTTTATGCTGTTTACCATTCTCCTACGAGAATATTATTTACTAAGCTCCGTCTTCTGCCCCCAAACACTTTTCCGGCGCAAGAAAACAGACATTGGCGTGAATGGGCGTTAAGGCGTCTTCCAGCGTGGTGTTGTGACTGCTTAGTGAATATTGGCCATTATTTGTTTTAGCTACACTTTTACATAAACATATTATCTGACACTCTTAATTACTCTGCTCCTCTTCATTGGTTTGATTGATTCGTTCACAGGGTATGACAGTGAAATATAGTTAAGTCTTGGCTTCCGGAAAACTGCTGTACGGGGCCTGGAACACTTTGCTAAAGTAATGATGCGGTTGCTATAAAAGAACAGGCAGATTAATTTGTAAATCGTTATCAATTCATTCAGAAAACTAAACTGCTGCCATTCTACTGATTAATAAGTTCGGCCACGACCACAACCCACAACCAGATAGCACTCAGGACCTCAGTAATGTGGCAGGTGGATTAACCAGCCTGCAGTGGCCAACTCCTGTCCTCAAGGGCCAACAGGTCAGGTTTTCAGGATATCCCTGCTTCAGCACAGGATCAGAAGGATAGCATTGGTCCCCAACAAATGGTCCATGGGGTGTGTGTTATGTACAATTGCATTTAAGATACTTGGTAATCAAGTGACAGAATATTAACCAGAAGAATTGCATCACTGCAGGCGTGGATGGGTTTTTTCTTTTATAATATTCCCCTTACTCCTCCTTTAACCATTCAAATTCACCTACAGATGTAGCAGACGCTCTTGCACCCATTAACGTGATGCGTTGCGTCAACGCTGGTGCATTATCTAACAGTAGTGCGAGTGAAAAAAATGGTTACAGAGATAACACACGTTATTATCATTTAAGTATTTATCTATTAAACTGAAGGCCCCCTGCAGATGCACTTACAAGAACTCCCTCCTACTGTCTCTGTACGTTCTCCCTACCTACCAATTAGACTGTAAGCTCCTCGGAGCAGGGACTCCTCTTCCTTAATGTCTAAAGCACTTATTCCCATGATCTGTTATTTATATTATCTGTTATTTATTGGATTACCACATGTATTGCTGCTGTGAAGCGCTATGTACATTAATGGCGCTATATAAATAAAGACATACAATACAATACAAAGTCAATGGGAGTTTCTGTCCGATTGTGCCGGGGCACAAAGTCCCATATTTACAATGCCGTAGTTCTGGAAGGTGTCTAATGGAATAGAAAAAGCAAACTTATCAACAGTGGCGCTCTAAAAATATCATAAGTGATACAACTTACTATACACAAAATCTATAATGCAGCTTACTATAAGCAAAAATAAATGAAAAAATAATACTAATACAAGCACATGATGAATGCCGCTGTAACCCAGTGTGGGATTGTTCTCTCAATCCCGTGAGGAGTGAAGAGGGTGTAGGTCATCGGGAAGCGCAATACATGTTAAACAGAAAAAATACTCTGATGGTGCAATAAATGTGGTAAAAGTGTGAGATAATACTCGATGTCTGTGTTCAAAATACTCACAAACGTGAAGTGAGTAGTGTTCACATAAAGGTATCTTTGAATGGCAGCCCGCTGCAAGGAGGTATTCTTAGTGGAAGATTTTACTCTGGTGCCCTTAGTGAATAACAAAAGAACCGGACATAGTGCAGACTGTATGGAATATTTATAAAAAGGTGTATTACAATGCACTCACATGGTTAAAAAGAATATAAGCGTTTAGATCTCGCGAAATGGATCTCAGCAGTAGGATGAGTGACCTCTCTGCCTCCCCTGTATCTCAGCATGTGTGTCACGGATGCGTCTCACCCAAAACCGGACATGACGCGGTGAAACGCGTAGAGTGACGTTGACCAGCAAGATCCACATGCGACTGGAACCCCTGAGAGCGGATGACGTAATTTCCGGTTTTGGGTGAGACGCATCCGTGACACGCATGCTGAGATACAGGGGAGGCAGAGAGGTCACTCATCCTTCTGCTGAGATCCGTTTCGCGAGATCTAAACGCTTATATTCTTTTTTAACCATGTGAGTGCATTGTAATACACTTACCTTTTTATAAATATTCCATACAGTCTGCACTATGTCCGGTTCTTTTGTTATTCACTAAGGGCACCGGAGTAAAATCTTCCACTAAGAATACCTCCTTGCAGCGGGCTGCCATTCAAAGATACCTTTATGTGAACACTACTCACTTCACGTTTGTGAGTATTTTGAACACAGACATCGAGTATTATCTCACACTTTTACCACATTTATTGCACCATCAGAGTATTTTTTCTGTTTTACATGTATTGCGCTTCCCGATGACCTACACAGTTTTATGGAATAGCACTATTTAGTAAATATGGGCCATACGTACCTCAATACATGACATATTTAATGATAAAAAAGCAGTTTCTGAGCTTGCTACATGGCTACCACGTAGAGAAGATTGAGAACCACAGATACTGTATAATAAAGCACATTGTTTTTAAAAATGGTATACTAAAAGATAAGCCCAATATGTATCAGAATTGTGATCTGAAGCCATGAAGCCAGTCATTTTTAATACTACCTTAATGTGTAGCAGTAAGGTTCATCAATGACACTTGGGGAAGAGGCTCTGCATTCTCATTCTGAATCTCTGCACGCAGAGAGCGTGTTGCAGAACTACAGGCGCGCTGGAACTGCGTTTTATTTCAGTGGCAGAGTGTGGTGGACAAACCTCAAAATTAACTTTGGGAAAATTGCATTTGCTATCTTTTGCAAGGTAAAATACATATTGAACCTATTGTAATAAATCACGACATGCTCCATTTAAATGGTAATCTATGCACAATACATCACATAATATTTCAGCATTTTCCAGTCGCAGGCCTCCACTGGCCCTGGTACCGTGAATTAAGATTTCAGAAGTATCTGTAATTAATGTTATTGCAGAGAAATGCTAAGTCAGCCCACTGGCTTAATGCAGCTGTCTCAATTTTGCAAGGGCTGTAAATGTCATATCACTTCCCTTTTCTCCTACAGAAGGACATTATTTACCTGTTCATTTTCTGCCTAGATAAAATCCTGTTTAAATAGTATGCAAATTACAAGCACAGTATTGGCTGGGTTATTATCTACAACAGGGGTGCTCAACTCCAGTGCTCAACTCTCCCCCCCCCCCCCCAACAGGTCAGGTTTTCAGGAATCCCTGCTTCAGCACAGGTGGCTCAATCAGTCCCTGCTTCAGCACAGGTGGCTCAATCAGTCCCTGCTTCAGCACAGGTGGCTCAATCAGAAGCTCAGTCTTTGAAAAGCTTTTAAAGCTTTACACTCTTCTGCCCCTCCTTACATCTCAGCCCTAATTTCTCGCTATGCACCATCCCGACTCTTGCGTTCTGCTCAAGGATGTCTTCTTTCTACCCCCTTTGTATCTAAAGCC
The DNA here is from genome assembly GCF_040206685.1 of Ascaphus truei. Classification (NCBI taxonomy): domain Eukaryota; kingdom Metazoa; phylum Chordata; class Amphibia; order Anura; family Ascaphidae; genus Ascaphus; species Ascaphus truei. The sequence goes on along the minus strand of NC_134490.1, from coordinate 12,363,865 downwards.
CTCTCCCGCCTTAAACCTTTTTCACTGACTGCCCCACACCTCTGGAATGCCCTTCCCCTCAGTACCCGACTTAGCACCCTCTCTATCCACCTTTAAGACCCACCTTAAGACACACTTGCTTAAAGAAGCATACGAATAGCACTGTGAATATTCTGAACACATGATACATAAAGCTTGGCCCCCTGCAGATGCACTTACCAGAACTCCCTCCTACTGTCTCTGTACGTTCTCCCTACCTACCAATTAGATTGTAAGCTCCTCGGGGCAGGGACTCCTCTTCCTTAATGTTATGTTTATGTCTAAAGCACTTATTCCCATGATCTGTTATTTATATTATCTGTTATTTATTCGATTACCACATGTATTACTACTGTAAAGCGCTATGTACATTAATGGCGCTATATAAATAAAGACATACAATACAATACAATACATCCTCAAAAGCTGACCTGTTGGGGAAGGGGGCTTGAAGTCTGGACTGGAGTTCAGCACCCCTGATCTGCACCTACAGTATCTATTGTGTACAAATAACCGGACTATATTCCTAAAACCCAGTAAAACTAAAGATGGCAAAAGTAAGGAAATAAATTCCTGAGACAACAGATAACATTACAACTTATGTTATATTGTATTGTAAACTTCTTTCTGAATTATATTTTTCCAAATAAGAGATTTACAGAATAACAGAGTGCAGAATGTTTTTATTTCATGTGTTCATATAAAAAAAATCATGTTTACATATTGCAGCTTGAACAAAACAAGAAAATATTGGGTTGGGTTTAGTATTTCGGATGCATATTGAAGCATTTCCCCCTTCACACATTACGCTGTTCTCACATCTCGCATCACCTACTGTAACAATGTAAGTTTAGGTTTCTTACTTATTGTTTTTTTGTCATCCAACCCTATTGTATTGCGCTACTAAATATGTTGGCACATTATAAATAAATAATAATAAAATATACTTTAAATGTATAAATGATATAAATATTTTATTCTTTTTCGTGATCAGCCAGTTATTCACGATTCATTTTACAATCATCAGTTCATCGCCAAGACTTGATCAAGCTGAGAACGTTGCAAACTGCAGGAGTGCAGCCTAGAAAGTCGCTGTCCAATCTTGCCCACTGTAAATGTGGATCCCTGGCATCTATTTTCACATACAGTACAGTAGGTTTGAGCAGATTAGGATTCGTAATGAAAATGTGGCTCTACTGCTTCCGCCCCAAAGGTGTTTGTGCAGGGGATACTAGACATCATATTGCATGATGAATCCTTCATTTATATATAATGATGCTTACAGCTTAGAAGAAAGAAATCTAAATGAAAATAAATGACGCTACTATTATGTTCACTGCATCCATACATACTATACAAGTCATCATTCATCAGCTATTTCAAGTCATTTCATTTAAAGCAGAAATCCCCCCCACCAAAAAAACCTCACCTGAACAGGGAGCCCCCAACTTAGATACGGGGACCCCCTTGTTTCAGACATATTTGTATTCATTGTGTTGGTGTTTAACACAAAACTCCAAACCAGGGCACCAATAGAAAGTTGCAATGTCAATTCCAAAAGGAGGAATATCCTGGGAACCAGGGAGGTTATCGGATATTAGGGGGACCACAGATCAACTTTGGGGGACCCCACCACTCAGATGATTAAAACTTCCCACCTCCCTTTCCCCCCCCCCCCCCCAAAAAAACAGCGTTGATTACTGCTTTAAGATTCAAGATTGCCCAACATTGATTTGGGATAATGAATGCATTTTAAGTGAGTGAATTTTCTTATGATTGCTTTTATTATTCTTTCATTAAAGTTCCATACTATACTGTACTTGCATATGTGTGTGTATGCGTGCATTTTATATATTCAATATACAATCCTGTAGACCAGGGGTTATCAACTCCAGTCCTCAAACCCCACCAACAGGTCAGATTTTCAGGATATTCCTGCTTCAGCACAGGTGGCTCAGTCTTTGACAAAGCCACTTTTTGAGCCAACTGTGCTGAAGTGGGCTCTTCAACTGAGCCACTGATTGAACCACCCTTGCTAAAGCTGCGATACCCTTAAAACCTGACCTGTTGGGGGGTCTTGAGAACGGGAGTTGAGAACCCCTGCTATAGACATTTAAGATTTGTGATGTATAATCGTGGAATTCTTGCCAATTAAATAAAACAGTTCAAAAACACTGCCCTCTGTTATATTGTCAAATTTGCTGAAATAAGATAACAATAACAAAAACTCTAAATAAATACATACACATATATATATATATATATATATATATATATATATATATATATATATATATATATACAGTATATAGTACAGTACATCCGCTCTATGTTTGTTTGCTTTCCTTATCAACTATCAGTTTTCAAAATCTATAATCTGCTACAGTACCTCCAGTGCAGTTTGTCATTTTCTGATTTAAATCATTTCAGTTTAATGGAACAATCTAAAATGCCCCTGACCTTTGGAAAGCAGGTCACATAGCTATTAACTTATTGTTTAGCTATTTCCACTTGGTAATGATGATTTAGGTATGCAGAAGTTGCTGAACACATGAGAAATGTGAACCAAAACAAATAAGGACAGGGTAATTCTGGGTGAACAGAAATAGTCCGAGATACAAGATCATTGTTGAAGGCTTCAGTTCCTCATAGGATGAAAGTGAACTAAAGACAATGGCATGTTTAATAGGTGATTTTATTTTTGAGACGCACCTTTACCACTACTACTGTGACATACATTGCTTCTGCAATGGCGTTTTCAATTACACAGCTTTATACAATGCTCAAGTCATGTCATGATTTACCCATGCCTCAGACTGGACCCCCCTCCCATTCCCAATAAACACACCATACAACTACTTGGGAGAAACAACGGGTCACAGTTTTATTTATAAACAAAAACATGATAAATATAACATGTATCCCAACTGGGGACCCAGCCTGATAGCTAGATTGCACCGCTAACATCTATCCAGAGCTCGAGGATACCCCCAGCTCGTGCTCATTAAGCCATTCAGCACATTAGGCCAAATGGCACAGAGCCCCCACATGGAGGTCACCACATAAAACAAGAATGGTACAGCCTTCCTCAAATTACCATACAGAAGGTCACCACCATTCCAACCGCCTAAGCCTGGAATGGTACCGCCTTCCCCAAGTATTCATTTGCCAGGTCTCCCTCTAGGAGTCAACACTGGCTGAAAATCCCGCTAAGTAAACATTATTCCTGCCATAACATTCCCAAGCTGCAACATAATCCGAGCAGTATCCAAATCCTATTTCATAAGCCACCATCCTTCATGTCTAAAGACAGGGTGGGTGGGTGCTAACTTCGCTCCAGTAGATCCTTGAAAAAAGAGAGAGGTAAGATCCCTCCCCAATACCTTAAGCACCCTTTCATAACCCATCTCCCCTGGCCTGACCTCATAGCTCTTCAGGGGAGTGGCCCCTCAGCCTTAAGTCATGGCGCCCCTCCCCTTACAGGTACGTGGTTTTCTTTTAATGTGTCACAGCACTGTCATTGCTTTGGTCACATGCTGCTATGTATCACAACTCTAGAACCATTTCATAGTATTCTTTTTTTCCATTTCTGCTACAACGTAATGTTTTAAACACTGTTGACATTCAGACTTTTACATCCCCAAGGGCACTTTAGATGGGGTCTTTAGGTTGACCATATTCCGCTCCCACTCTTACGCTTTGTGAGTGTTCATATTGTATATTTAAACACAAAAAGGCTAATGATGCAAAAGAAGAATGTCATGGAGGCAGACATTTTAAAAGTGTTTCACATTAAATGCATGCAATATGCTTCTCTAAGTGAAGCTTGAATACTGAAGTGATTCCGTTTATACAAAGGAAAGAAGGATGTGAAGTGTGTTAGTTTGAAAATGTACAGGCATACCCCGCATTAACGTACGCAATGAGTCCAGAGCATGTATGTAAAGCGAAAATGTACTTAAAGTGAAGCACTACCTTTTTCCCCACTTATCGATGCATGTACTGTAAAGCAATCGTCATATACGGGCATAACTGATGTAAATAAGGCATTTGTAACAGACTCTATTGTCTCCACGCTTGAGCACAGCTTCGGTACAGGTAGGGAGCCGGTATTGCTGTTCAGGACGTGCTGACAGGCGCATGCGCGAGCTGCTGTTTGCCTATTGGGTGATATGTCCTTACTCGCAAGTGTACTTAAAGTGAGTGTCCTTAAACAGGGGTATGCCTGTATTTATTTTTTAATAATTGCAAATGCTGACTCAATGCACTACACCTTCAATAAACTTGTTCACCTGTTTCCATTTTATTGGAGATTATTGTAGATAAATATCAAGGAGCAGATGTTTCTTGCAGAATTATATAGGGGTAAACGAGTTAATCTTCAGGTGTCGACAAAAAATAGAAAGAACCTCTGAAAACCATTGGAAGAACTAAATATTTGTTCAAAGATGGACAATATCCATTGTTACATAACAACCACCCTATTACTATTAATATTCCTATTACTTATTTCCATTAAAATCGCATAGATTTTGAGCAGTACCATCATGTGCTGAAGCAGTGGCTGTGACATCTTATCTCAATATAATTAGCAGCACAGCACGAGTTTAAAATAAACAATTTGCAGCAATTCCATCTACTCAGCCACTTTCAGATAAGAAGCCAACTCAGTATAGTGGATGACATGTCATTACATAAGTACTCTAATTCCATGCAGAAGAGCACGATCTTTTAAAAACAATAGATCAGCTACATAGACTTAGAAATCTTTGTGAGAACAAAAAGGGGAGAAGATTGGAAGTTTGGGTTTGGAACTAAATAAAATGTAATTCAGTAGTGCCGTACGTCGAGGAATCACTAGATAGCACTAAGCAGTTTCTGGTCATCTGAACAGTGGTGATTGTGACAACCAAAGCTCTCAAAGTATCTTACATGAGTTACTGATGCAGTCAGATTTATTGTCGCCCTGCCCTGTACTTGAGCGGATGAACCGCGGACTGATCACTGCCAAGTGCAGAGCAGGGGGGGAATTTCCCATCAGGATTAACACAGAGGGGGTCCGTGCTACTGAATGGGACTCCCGCTGTGTTAATTATACCAGCCTGCACCTGTCTGGAAGAGCTGTGCAAAGAGAGCAAACAGAAGCGGGCCCTCTCCCGGTATCTCCTGCAAGTTTAATTCTCCCGCGTCATGTGACCGGGACATTTAAATGTGCAAGAGATACTGGCACCCCATACTCGGGAAGCAGGGGGTCCCCGGAGCTGAAATGAATGAAAGCAGCATGACTGACTGATAGAGCTGAATGGAGAGGGACCGCTTCTGTCTGCTCTCACTGCGCAGGCCTTCCAGACTGTTGCAACCCGGTAGGATAAACACAATTAGTCTGGCCCTGGAACATATCACATTGTATTTTTGACGAGTCAAAATCTGTTTTGGATTTACCAAAATAATGACAGATGAAAATAGAAGAAGGAGAAAGAAAATGAAAGAAAGAAGATTTTTGTACCTGATGCTGTTCTTCTAGGAGGATGGAGTCGGATTGCAGTTTATGACGTCGCGGTCGAGAGCTTCTTGATACGCCGGTTTTCGGAGGGTGAAGACTTCTAATGTTAAGATAAATATTGAATGTATGTAATTGTCTTTTTTTCTGGGATTTTTATTGTATTTTGTTATTTTTTCTATTTCTATTGTTTTGATTAAATTGTTTGGAATTTGGATGGCTTGTTTTTAGTACATTTTAGGGTTGGTTAGCGGTTTAAATTAATTCATTGTTTTTTTGGGTGGTGCTTTTATTTATTTAATTGATTTGTTGGCTAGTGCTTTTATTTATTTAATTGATTTGTTGGCTAGTGCTTTTATTGATTGAATTGGTTGTATAGGTGTTTATTTAATTGAATTAAAATGATGTTATTCCAAAACATAGCAATACTTTTGCTGTTTTCATGATAGATACATTTTATTCATGTGTTCTATTAGGCTTTTTAGTTCATTTATTGTTGGGGTATTTACTGTAGGTGCTTGAGTATTTCTTTTATTCTTGTGTATTTTTGGCCTTAATGATTTTTATGCCTTATCGTGCCCATATTATATGGGTATGATGTACCACTGTGCCAATCAATGTGTAGAAGGTGGGTATAGTGGCCCGGGGTGGGTGGTTAGGCCTGCCGGGTGGGTAGTGGGGGAGAGGGGTTAACCCCTTAATTACTATAGTGTTTATTAACCACTAGGGTGGTTAAGGGGTTAGGGGCCATTAGATTGTATTTTTTCTTGTACTCTTGCTGCCAATGGAGGACATGGACCTGGAGTATGGTGATGAGGATGCCCTTCATCATGGCAGGGGTATGTAGAAAGTTGTATTTACTTTATTTATGCTGGCTGGATAATGTTTCCTTTTGAATGGGCAAATGAGCTATTATCCAATCTGAATAATAGTAATTTTGACCATTACTTTAGTGTATGTGTTGGGGGTGGGTGGTTGTTGGGGGTAGAGGAGTTGGGTACTAGGGTTGTTGTGTTTATTTTTCTTTATTGGGGTAGAGGGATTGGTTGAAGGGGGTATTAGCCCCAAGGATGTGTGTTTAGGCCTTCAGGGGGGTAGCGGGACTGGTTAACCCCTTCATTAACATAGCGGTTCCCACCGCAATGGGAGTGAAGTGGTTAACTACTCCCGCAACCATCCCAGCAGGCCTAACCACCCGCCCTGGGGCTACTACCCCTTGATTCCACCCACTCTGCAACAATAAACAGGCTATTGAGGTTGAACCCCTTCATTGCCTTAGAGGCTAGCCGCTAGGGTAATGCAGCTGTTTTAATAAGAAATGTAATACTAGTGTAGATGAGCAGGGGGTCTCCGGAACAGAACCGCATTGATTTGAGGTCCGGGGACCCCCTGCTTCTTGAGATACAGACCCCATTATGGGGTACTACCGGTATCGCCTATGCATTTAAATCCCATGGTCACGTGACGCAAGACATTTAAATGCATAGGAGATACCGGGAGATCTGGCACCTTCCCTTCTTTGAGGCTTACTGCAGAAAGCATGTGCACAAAATATGAAACTAGAACTGACAGCAATAAACGTATAAGGTTGACCTTGAGGGCTGGAGTTTGCCGCCCCAGATCTAAACACACATTAGAACGTCTCTTGTTCTCCAGAGTAAGTGTGAATGATCTAATCCCTCTCTAGTTTATGCAAAAAATATCTATTCGGCCCAGAAAATGAGTGAAAAAGGCCAAATAATTGCCATGCACCACCATTGGACAACCCGATTATAAAACATCCAAAATATTTATTGGATCCTATTACAAAAAAACCCTATGCGTTAGGCAACATGTGGAGCTTTCTCCTCGAGATATTCCCATATGCGAGAGCACCGGCATGCTGAGACTAATGATGGATATGCTAAAGTACCAGATGGATTAACACGGACTGTCCCAGGCTCCTGAGAGGAGGTACTGGAATTACTTTCCTAATGGGGCTCACGTAGGTGTCTCTTCTTGCAAATGTATATGTATTTATTAATGTTATCCTGCCTCCATTGATTATTGTCATGAATCCCACTAGGAATTTGTGGGCATCTCCTAGAGTAGGGGTGCTCATCTCCAGTCCTCAGGACCCCCCAAAAGCAGTATGTGCTATACCCAGGAGCTCAATTCCCCTGTGTCTTAAATCCCTTCAAAAGAACAATAATGTATGTACAATTATTTTGCCATTGGGACTAAAATGAATAGATGCAAATAAGTATGTGCTTCTAAAACAGGGGTAGCCAACTCCAGTCCTCAAGGGCCACCAACAGGTCAGGGTTTCAGGATATCCCAGCTTCAGCACAGTTGGTTCAATCAGTGGCTCAGTCGAAGACCTCAGGAAGGAGGGGGTCCCTGGACCTGAAATGAATGTGTTCAACTCCGGAGACCCCCAGATTGAATCATATGTAGTAAAAATAAAATAAACTCCATCAAATGCAAATCGCGATTCGGATCTCACCACCCTCTAGGTGGCAAGAAACACACTGCGACTGTTTAACCCGCGATTTGTATCTCGCAGCAGATGCTGTAAAAAAATTCCAAGTTTGGGCATTTGTTAAGCTACCACATGGCTTGTAATAGCAAGAGTGCTAACGCTCGTTAACAAGCCGTTTTCAAGCGATGTTACCATGTTATCAAAGCTTTGTGAGTAGCTACACATGCAAAATCACTTGAAAAGTGCACTTACTGTCACGGCCCCTTTTATTCTCCAACATCTCCGGTTTGTTTGGGTATTTTTTTTCGAATGCCACGCACTTCACCGCGTTCATGCCGCATTCATGCCGAGATAGCGCCAATAGTACTGTAGTTATCAGTGAAAGTTTGTATACAGCACGCCGCCCATAATGTTACAAGTAACTTGCTTGTGTACCTCTAATACAGACCTCACATAACTGTGATAAAGTAATTAACCTTATCAAGGAACAGCTAGAACCATCGATGGAGCTGTCTGAGTATAAATTATTAGAAGAAAATGTAATTTCAAGATTAGATTAGACCGAAAAGGAAGTTAAGCTTACCAAACTTAAAAAATTTGCAAGAGACAAACGCGATTATGACGAAAATAGACAGAGGAATTGGAAAACGGAAAAAATAATTACAATTAGTAAAGTGGAGATTAGTGGACATGAGGGGGTTCAGGTCGAAAACAACCCCAGGGAGAGAATAGACTCCACTAAAAGTGAAAAATCAGACATCATTGTCAAGGATGTAAAGGGTGGGAAACATTTAAAAGAAAAATCTAATAGTAACCCAACCCCCTATCCTAATAGGAATAAAAAGAAATGAGAAAATTAATTTCAGTGACAATGGAAGCCATTTCACCGATCATCATCCCACTAATTATCAATATAGGGATAGATCTCCAATTGATAGACCTAATGATGGTCAAATGTAACTAATTCTAGACAAAATTCTTTTTTAGACCAAAGCCAGGGCCGAGCACCATTTCAAGAACGGTGGAGGGACCCCAGAGGCCAACAATGGAGGCAAAATCCAGCAAGAATAGAAAGGAAAAGGTCACGAACAGAAGAGTCAGAGGAAATAGAGGAGAGTCAAGGAAGAGAAAGAGAAAGAGAAAGAAAAATATCAGACAGAGGAAGGGACTGGTAAAAAGTAATGTATTCAACATCAGCGACACCAATCTCCAAAAAGTAGAACTTGATGTCCTTTCCAGAGGCTTAAATTTTGCCCCTGTACATGGACCGAACATGTTCAACACATTTGTAGACGTGCATAAGTTCTTATGGAAAATAAAAAAATGCAATGACCCGGCGCTTCAGGCTACAACAATACCCGAGTCCAATGATTAGTCCATATAGATATGGAAAGTTATTTTCAATATTCCAGCTGATGGAGCGATGGTGATCCAATTGCTGGCTGCTGGTTCCGAACTCCTCCTAGTATGTAATGGACAAAAAGGAAAAGACCATTGCGCAGCCACTAGAATCCATGAATAACTCCACAACAGATTAAAGTAATGAACTTACAGACTTGCTGTGTTGTTGTTCCTTTGAGACAATCTGTGCTTTTAACCTCTTCTCTTCCAGATATCACGAATCCCACGTGTTGTATGTCTATCCTCCAGGTTTTCTGTCTGTTCACAGCATTACCACTTGGTCATAGTTCCCATGTGTTCCCAAAAAGGAAATAACATGAAAGATGATGGTGCAGATTGATAAAAATTTATTACAATAAAAATAAAAAACAGCCAAGGGCTTACTCACATAAACCAGGCTGTATAAAAACAGCTGACAACGTGCCGTCCGCAGCTTGATACAATCAGGTAGGCAGGCTTCTGGGAGGATGGCGCTATTGTTGTTTGCAAACCCTGAAGTGGCGTCTAACTCTCAGTAGTTACTCTGCGAGATTCGCCCCCTCTATTTGCTATAGCTTCCTCTATCTCAGCTTGAGGTGGCCAGCACTGCAGAATGTGCTCTGCTCACCTCTCTGGGTAACTGCCGTCAGCCCGCGCTAAACCTCGTGATGTCACACTCTGGCGTCTCTCCTGATCTCTATGCTCCTGCTTCTGAAGACCGTGTCAGTTCTAGCTCCTCCCTCTCCATACGCGTTTCGTGACGCAATGTGGTCACTTCATCAGTGAAGTCATTGCATTTTTTGTATAATTGTTTGTAATGAGTTTGTGAGGAATTTGTTTGGCAGAGACCCTGTGGCAGCTTTCACTTAGCAATAAGCTTATTATTCACATACTGTATTTACACTTTTTATATATTTTTTTTTTTTTTTTGCGCTGAGTTATAGGGTATATCTTTTTCTAGTTTATCCTTATGGAAAATAACCTTAAAAAAGTATTTTATGAAGGATGCTGTGAGCCGATCGGTGATTTCGCCAGGTCTTAACAACTTGGCGACAAATCCACCACTCACACCCTTCAAAAAACCTTCAACATTTTATCCAAAAGCAATTAAGGGAAACTATATCGATACGTTTGCAGAGATGGTGATTTCTGATCTAGAAAAGGCAAGCTTGGATTTCAAATGTCCTGGGCAGAATTTGAGCAGGGAAGAGAAAGAAGCAGTTAAGTCCCTTGAGTGTAACAAAGATATTGTCATAAAAGCGGTGGACAAAGGGAGAGGGATGGTTGTGATGAACTCCTCTTATTATAGGGAGGAGTCACTAAGAATTCTAAATGATAGTACCACATATCAGAAATTAGAGAGTAATCCAACAGATCTCTTTAAAGAGGAATTGGTGGTTCATTTGGACCAGGGATTTCGGGATGAGATTAATACCAAACGAGAACTGGAATTCCTGATTATAGAACAACCCATTCCAGTTTTCTATTTCATCCCGAAAATCCATAAAAGCCTCACCAGACCACCCGGGAGACCCATAATTTCTGGAATCCATTCCCTCACCTCGAATCTTTCCCAATTTCTAGATTTTCTCCTCCAGAGATATGTCATACAAATCCCTTCATATTTAAGAGACACGTCACACGTATTAACCACACTACAAGAACTAGTGTGGACCGATGAATGTTGTTGGGTTACGTGTGACGTGATATCACTTTATACAGTGATAGACCACGAGATGGGACTCAATGCCATCAAGAGGGTTCTGGAAAGCGATATCACTGTCGATGAGAAACTATGAGTGTTCATTCTAGATGGAATTAGATTCATCTTGACCCATAACTATTTCTGCCATGATCGTGACTTTTACCTCCAGACATGCGGCACCGCATGGGCACCAGGTTTGCACCAAGTTATGCGAATTTGTTTATGTCCATATGGGAGGAGGATATAATATGGACCTCCAACCCATTTGGTGCAAACCTGGTGCTGTGGAAAAGATACATCGATGACGTGCTGTGTGTCTGGAAGGGGTCATCTGAGGAACTTGAATTTTTTAAGGAATATCTTAATAATAAAGAATTGAATTTGAGGTTCACCTTTAGTCATGATAAAACCAATATTAACTTCCTTGACCTTTTCCTCTATATTGACAAAAATACAATTCAGACTAAAACCTATTATAAGGAAGTAGACGCCAATACATATCAATTGGCGTCTAGCCACCACCACCCTAATGGCTACTGAATATCCCTAAGGGCCAAGCCCTAAGATTAAAGCGGAATTGCTCCGATGATAAGGTATATAAGCAACAGGTCAATGACCTTAGGGGCCGATTCTTGGAGCGAGACTACAAGAAGCGAGACATAGATTTTGCTATCTCTGAGGTAGACAAAATAGATAGGAGAACGCTTGTATGTAAAGATTCATTGAGATCTAAACCCCAAGACCGTGACCAATTCCCTATGTTTATCACCCAGTATAGTGGTTTGGCTCCCGTTATATCCCAGGTTTTTAAAAAGCATTGGGGTATCCTTCAAAGGGATCCAGTTCTTAAGAACTATCTCCCAGACCAACCCAAAATAGTGTATAAACGGGCTAAAAATTTAAAATCTTGGCTGTCCCCTAGTTGCCCTCTTGATAATCTTAGAGATCATCATGTCACCTGGCTTAATGGCCTACAGGGGTACTATGTTTGTTCAAAGTGTGTTGGGTGCAAACATAGCGTGAAAAGTAAATGTTTTAAATCCAACGTCACTGGAATCAGTTATGATATAGAGACCTTTATTAATTGTAAGACCGATTTCTGCGTGTATCTATTACAATGCCCATGTGGGTTACAGTATGTTGTCCGCACAGGGAGACCCCTTAAACGGCGTTTGCTGAGCATATATATAACATCAAGAGGGGTCTTGAGACCCATAGTGTCTCTAATCATTTTAGATTAAAACACAATCAGAACCCTGAGGGCCTAACCTACATGGGCATTAATAATTCGAAGTCCAATTGGCGTGGGGGAGACAGATTAGGCACTATATCCAAGCGAGAAAGCTATTGGATATATGTCCTTAAAACTCTGTCTTCCCTTGGCCTTAATATAGACTTCGATTTGGCAGCTTTTTTGAAAGATCCTTAAGAATTTTGGATGACTATTTTCCAACATTTATCATTTATTATGCTTTATAATGGGTTAAATACTACCACATTATCTTTTTTTATCTTTTTATAGTTTATTAACATTGTTTTTAAACAGCTTTTTAGTAATAGGTATGTCTGTTAAGGAACACTTAACCCCAGCACCTTTCAGGTCACACTGTTAGCTTGACTTGTGTCCTTAGTGATCCATCAATTATAATACGTACGCCCATTTGTAGGCGGGTCTATAAATTAGACACTGTATTTAAATAGTTCATTTACTAAGCTGCTACAACCCCTGAGGAAGTGACATAACGTCACGAAACGCGAAGGGAGGAGGAGCTTAGTATTCCACGTGTGTGCCTCTCTACTGCTGATCCCATCCGGCGCTCGAGAGTGACCCGCGCTGCTGACATCATCAATCGACGAGTCGTGTGTGACTGTGTGGGGCTCGTGCTTAGCCGGGTTGGAAGCAGGTTGCGGACGGCATCCTTTGGCAACGATTTGCACCAATATAATTGTAAGTGTTGGTAGTGTCTTTGTTTTTAATATAATAAAGTGTAAGTACGTATTACACTAGGCTGTGTTTCATTTCCCTGCACGCTTGCTGCGGCGGCTTATGCTGGATCTGTGAGGGCGCCATCAAGCACCAGGGAAATCACCCCGTTCAACCACGTGGGGTTCATGGATATCGAGGTGAACACGCGGCGCATCACAGATTCTCTCCCTTGAACAAGAAAGATTTCATCTTGTAAGTTTGGGTTTTTCCCATTTTAGTTAGGTTTGTTGTTGTTGTTATACTGCGCAATTGGTGTGTCTTTGTCGTTGTATTATTACAGAGACCACCTGGATCACATTCTGAAGACCACCCAAGTCATTCGGAACTCCATCAGTTAACCCACCCATTTGCCAGGACTACTTTCATTATAGGGACTGTCTTTTGGAATATGGTACTGTGGACACTAACTCACTGGCGCCGGGGATATAGCTTTTTGTATATGTATATGTTTTGTTAGATTTGGAACCGTCTATTGTTTGCTGTCCCCTTGGCAGCTGATTTTCACATATTGTTACACTTTGCACATTTTGTTTTACTGTTAAATATCACATCCCACCAGCCAATTGGATCAAGCGCTGATAGAGAGTGTTATTAGTTCGTTTGTAGTTCACATAACTGTGAGACTGTAATGTTGAAAACAGTTAAAAACAAGTAAATAAGCACAGCGCTAATACTGTCAATGCACGCGGCCGCGGCTTTAAATGCCGGAACATGCCGCATCAAACACTGCATCTGCCCGCGGTTTTAAAAGTCGCGCTGAAACTATCGCAGGAGGCTAAAGGCGGCCGCCACTCTAACAAGCGTTAAGTCACTTATCGAAGTTTAGTGTAAGATTAAAACAAGAATTTAGGTAGTTAAATTGTGTTGATGGAGACAAGCTATGCAGTAATGTGTATACCATTCTAAGAATATTACACACCTGCAATGTATGTGTTAATAAAATGCAACTTTTTAAATATTATAAAGAATCAGATGCCTATCTGTTAATTACAGCAATCCCAAAGCTTTTTATTATTAGAGTTGTAATATCTTACTGTCACACTTAAACCTTCACTAAGAAAACAGCTACCTGTATCATAACTCATTAGCACCTTAAAAATTGAAATCCATTGACACCTTATTTGATGCTGGGATTGAGCTATCACATTAAAACTTAATTACATTTGCACCATGAGGCAGCTTTTCTAATGTGTTCTTTAAATATGTTCTTGACCAACCCCTCCAAAAAACAATGGTGCCCTTATATATCTGTATACCCCCTTCATTAACTCAATATAATTCTGACATAACTTGGAGCAAATAGGTACTGGTCTTATGTTTTCAAACAGTAACAAGTCAAACCTAGATGGCTTGTTGTAATATGCAGTGCACCGCTATGCCATACAGCCAGTGGAACATATCCCATGGAGGGTCCCCCTAAACTGTACTATTAATGTCCACCATCCAGTAGTGGGGAGCTGGCAATCCCTACTTTAAAACTCAACAATCACAGGCACGTTATAATATCCCATGTCACACAATTCATGCTCAATCCAAAAAGAACATTCTGTCCCCAGCTGTGACAACTAAATAACAGGCATATAACACACAAAAAGCAGTCATGCATCAAACATACAGTATGGCAGATGGGCTTTTCTGCCTTCTTCCGCCCGCCCCCCCCTCCCCCCATTTCTTTGTCACCTTGTGCAAGCCCCTTACCTGTTAGTTTCCTCCCTTTACATTAACCTGGAATGGCCACATGGCCCTGTCCATCTTTCAAAAGTTATTTGCAGAAAACGTCTTTTTATTCTTTTGACCTATGAATGCCATCAATCAAATGAGCACTTTCTGCTGTACTTGGCTGCAAGAAACACTTGTTACCACAATAACAAACACTGCAGCATTGTGTGGATCACAGTATACATAAAAACTTTCTCACTTTAGCATACAACACAGCAATAGTTGCCTACCCAAGCGTGCAGTGCAACTCAGCAAAATACATAACAGGTTGCAAACGAATGGTTATGTCAACAATGAAAAGAATTTATAGAACAACTCAGTGTGAAAAATGTAGTTAAAGAGCATAAGATTTAGGATTATTTGATCCCCAAACCATTACAGTAAATAGCTGTGTGAATTGCTCTTTTGACAGTGTGGACTGGTAATTGGTAAACATAGGGAAAAGGGCGACGAGGCTGAACCAGCTCAGTGGAAGAGTGTTCCATTTCACAGGACTCAGTTTAACTCTTTCACTGTCAATGTTGCACTCGGTGAAGTAAGGTAAAGATGGAAAGAATAATAGCGAATACACAAGTCTAATATCGGTGCTTCAGAAATTACTGAGGATAAGCGATAAATAAAGCCTTCAATCCAATAAAGCATAATAGCTGATAAATAGTTGTTTGGGGTTCTTTCTTCACATATAAAGGGTGACTGGGGGTAGGTAAGTAAGTGCTCACAATATTAAACATCAATGGTCAGCTGTAGTAGCCTATGGTTGCCAACTGGCCAGCAACCACAGAATACCCTCCTTAAACACTTGGGTGTCCAGCGTTTTGGAGCAACATACCAAACACGCCCAGAATATTCAATTGTCCATTAATGGTATTAACATTTCAGCAACTATTTTGGCTCTGATAAAGTGTTGAGTTGTTGCTTGTTGTGATACAATTAAATGTAAACATGTCCTACTTCGATGAAATTAGTATACAGAGCATTTAAAACCTCACAGGTTAAAAATGACTACTGTAGCTGTTTCATCTCATGCGAGTCTCCTGAAGGGCATCATAATAATGAATCTATACTTTATACAGTTAGCAAACGGCTAACTCATACCAACATATACAAGTAGACAATAGATTCTGCTTTTCTTAGGCACTCCAAAGCTGCAATAAGCAAAAAGGGACATCTAGCAATTCACCATGGTCAGTGTAGAAGTTGTGCTTATTGTACATTGTGTTAACATTATTGCTGTTTATTGGCATCACAAATGTGATTTACAAAAAATATGTTAACTGTTCTTCTAGTGCTATCACCTGCAAATACAGAAAATGAAACACTGCAGTCATGAAAGTCTGGAGTTACAAATGACCTTAGGTCTCCCTGCAGTATACAATTCTGATCACAGAACTCGTGAATTCATTCATTAGCTCTCAGAAAAATTATATTGCAAAGTAATATATATTTTTTAAATACACAACAGCGGTTTTAATTATTATGAGTTATAATAATCGCCGACATTGAGGATGGTTTCATGTCATCTCCTCTGTGAAATATACGTGTAAGGTATTTAATCTAATATGAAATGCTAAAAAATAGTTTTGTAAGCTTTTAGGGTAGGGATCCACTTTTTCTGTGCAATACACTGTATGTCTATACAGTAGAAATACACTTTCTAACACTTCCTTTAGAGCTTTATCATGTTGGACTCTACATTTTCTGTTTGTTTTTTGACCTTGAAAATAAATACATTTCTTCATTGATAAAGTTGCTGGTCTTTCTGCTCCATAGCTTAGCTGTAGTATAACTCTGACAGAAGCTTTTGATAGAAAATACATTATGATATTGTTACTGGCAGCATGACAGACCTTGTTCATTTGAGGTCATCTTGCACCAAAATTCTCAATTTCTGTCACTCTGGTGGGAATAAAATTATGTTTTATTGCAATTGCACTTTAGCGCTACAATATTTCACCTATTATACACCCGATTTTCCATTGCTGAAAAAAAATTGGGTATTATTTTTTTTCACATATAATTTATATTGGGTGGTTTTTGGGGGGTATTGGGAACTTGGTACAGACATCAAAAAGGTGTGAGGGGGGAAAGGGTGTCTTCCACAATATTCACAGGGAAACAACACAATAACAATTTGTAATACAACCTTGACGGACATGGTATGGCTCCATTGATCCTACAGGCTCACTTCAATATAAACCCCTGCCCCATGTTTCCATCCATGGCTCCCATATTTTGTGGAATGTTTTAACCTTGTGCCTGAGGAAGGCTCCAGCCGTTCCATTCCCATGACCTCACCTACCAATTTCTCCACTACTGCTCTAGGAGGGGTTCAGTGGTTCTACCACCATGCAGCTACTGTGCATGTTGCCGCAGTTAACATAGGGGTTATCAGTTTCTTGCTGGCCGAACGTTAGGTATTATTAGTCAACTGTGTGCCCTTTCATCGCTAAAGGGGCCAGAAAAACAAAGCAATACAGCCCTGGACTCTTTGTTCGCTAAAGGGTTAAAAGACAGTTTTAGAAGAATATACAGTAGATTACTAACCTCGTTGATGAAATTTTGGGCCCCTCTTGGACTCAGAAGTAAGATGGCTCTCCTCAAGGTATCACGATAACGATTTAACTCCTCTGTTTTCATGGAGGTAAAAAGACTGGCAAAAACCCTGCTGATGTTTCTGTCGACTTTTTGTAAGGACACGTCAAGCCCTAACCTTGAAGCCTGGTCCAGAAATCCCTGCAATCCACGGATATCTAAAACAGAAAACATAGGTATGTTTGTCAATTTAGAGCTGTGTTGGAGCTAAACAACTTTCTCCTTTGCTTGCTGATTTTCTTAAGAGAATCTGTACACAGACATTACCCACAGAACACAAATCGCAACTGTAAGGTAATATTTTCAGCACTTACTAAATAGTTTTTAGTTGAAACATGAAAAATAAAACCTGGTACTATATTTTTGACCCAATATTATGAAGACCCATCCTCCTCTACATCTTGGTATATGAAATGAACTCATTATTTTTTATCCCTCATATACCTGGTAATCTTTAGAGTCCGGCTCATGCAGTTACCATAGACCAGGTCAGCTCAAGTCCTCAAGGGCCACCAACAGGTCAAGATTTAAGGATATCCCTGCTTCAGCACAGGTGGACCAATCAGTGGCTTAGTTGTTAGTGGCCTTCGAGGACTGAAGTCTATCAACCCTGCCGTAGACAATGTACCTTAAGAAAGTTATAGTTTAACCCTTTAAGTATGCCATGACATAGCCACCGCAAAGCGTCATGGTTTTTTGTTTTAGGGGACTCAGTGTTGACTCTCAGAAGAGGAGAACATATCTTCTTCTATTCCCGTCATCAGTGATGGGGCAATCACGAGCAGCCGAGGTCCCTCCAGCACTCGGAGGGATAAGCAGCACTCCGGGCTGCTGGTTTGTTTTTTAACCCTCCTCCCCCATTTTTTTCACATGGTGGGAAGCTAGGGGTCCCATGTAAATCTTCTGCACCATGTGGACCAGTAGGAAACGATAACGCATGACTGCTTTAATGCAGGATATAGGCCGAGATGTACGGTACATCTCTCACTCTTCTCCTCTTGGGACAAAATATAGTCGTATAGGGCAATTACCTAAGCAAGTCATATTTTTGGGGGTTTGTGTTAAAAGGACATTGAATGGAACGATTCTGACTTTAAAGGGTGACACTCCATTGAAGATTGATTGGTATTAGAAGTGAGCTAGTCGCTCCTCAAATAACTGAGACTCAACCCACCATACACAGACCCAGTTACAACAGAATCACTAACACCTCCAATGGAAACCCTCTGGATAAAGACACAAAAGAATTATGCAGAAATAAAAGGCAGATTTCCACGAATTATGTGACAAATATGCAATGGTTCAGATTGTCTGTAATCAGATGGTTTGCTTTTATACTGAGTAAGACAATACTATTTGCAATACCATTGTCACTTTTAGAAACTGAATTCCATGTACCACCCCCTACCCTACTGTATGTTACATAAACCCCTATACATTGCACACATCTGCGTGGAAGACTGTCAAAATATGGACTGCAGATCTAGTAAGATCAGTACATTTTCATGACTTGCCTGTCCTATAAATTATTTGAAGGTGAAATGATGATCGTTGTGTTGACTTAAGTTCTTTTACCTATTTGCTAAATGTCTGGAAAAGATATAACAGGCTTTGCAATTGTTCTTCGGATAAAAATAGATGCAGCTAAAGCCCATTTTGACCTAAGACACTGTTAAACAGACTGCTAATAGACAGTATTTTTGCTGTGCCTCTCAAAATATGACCTCAATGGCAGGAAAGCAGTGGACACACAAGACGTTTGGAAAAAATATTTCTTTATTGAAAATACATTATCCTCTTAAGCATTTCTGTCCCAACTGAGAACAAAACGCGTAGGAAGAATATGTATATTCAATAAAGCAACCTTCTCTTCAAACTTCTTGAGTGCCTGTTGCTGTCCCACTATTGAGGTCATTCAAACACAGAATCGACCTGAAGATCAGACCCCTGATAGCACATGGTTCACCGCATTAACATTGATTAAAATATATACAGTAAGCTGCTAAGGTATATATTGTAGGGAGGAGGCATAGTGCTTGTGCAGTATATTTGAATACGTTTGTGAGTTTTCTACCCTCAGACTTTTATACATTGTATGACCTTTATTCCCCATCTAGAAACCAGTAGATTGTGAACACAGCACTATACACAGATTTTTCAGGTTCAAAACCCTGTTCCATAGACTTAACAAGCACATTTTTGGGGCACATGCAAATAAATTGAACACTGGTGTGCAAACTGTTACTGTTATTACACGGATATCTGCACTACGACAGAGATAGTGAGGGTAACTGTATTTTTCAAACCCCTTTCAGTACAATAAAAGCCCTGCATAATGTGGAAGTACGCATGCGCCCAGATCTGCCATGTGTATTGTCCGTGTTGCCAGTCCTCAATGTTCCACCACACATCTCAGTAAGTTATCTCTTTTAATGTGTAGAGGAAATGACTGGGAATTGGGGCAGGAATTGAGGTTTTGCAGTTGTAGCCAGAGACACTTCAAAGGGTCTCATTTCTCTACGACGTAGAGTCTACGTAGACAAAACTAAAGTGTTGAAAGTATGAATGAGTAATAAACTGTAATATTTTGCAGTATGTTAATTTTCATTGGGGTGGAGGGAGGTTTATAAAAAAAAACTTTTGATTTAATGGATCTGGCAATGTCATCTATTACAGGTTTATGTGCTAACAGGGTTTTTTCTTTACCCTATAAATATCCAGTGGAATAAGAAGAAGGATTGGAATGTCCTTGAGAATAATAAAATACATTATGCAGGTGATTGCAATCATTCAGGATTCTATAGTTTTTAAGATTACGGTAATACTAGTAATGCCCCTAGATAGTTACAGGTTCTATGAATTTTATTAATGCAATAATCACACAAAAAAGTAGTTCCTTAATGGCTCATTACATTTTGGTTGTCAGGCAAACATAATTATAAACCAGGGCAAAAAAAAATGCAGAAATCATTCTGTACATGACTGAGATCACTGATCTTCAGAAAAGTTCATTCTTTCAGAGTAATTGCACAAACTGTCTAATACAATTTTGTTCACAAAGTATGAGCTTGAGAAAAGGTTTTGATCCAACTCTTGACAAATTCAATGGATTAATTTGAATTGAGATCCACATTATATTGTATAGGGCCTATAATATTAACATTACAAGTGAAAATGGGATGCTTTCTTTATTACTATACAAATTAAATCTCCTAAAAGCGATATAAATGTCCCCACTCAATTCTTACAATTCAATTATCATCCTAAATGATTACAAATATGTAGCTTATGTTTTTAGTTATTTTAGAACCTGTAAAAATGGACGCAAATATTCTGCCAATGATTAAATCCATAATACAAATGTAAAAATAAATACATTATTGAATGTGTTTCTGAATAATGTTATGTATTTCTCTCCTAAGGGGATTGTATTTTTATCCTGTAGTTAGTACGTGACTAGCGTTATATTAACAGAGAACATATTTGGAGTTAGGAAGCTGTTCAAATCATTTTTCATTCTGTACTAAAGACAAAGTTTATAGATGAGAACTTAGTATCACATTACTTAGTACAGTATTACCTTCCACAGTCCCTAAAGAGGAGGAAATTACCAATACTGATTGCCTGATGATTAATCCAAATATTACCCCCAAACAAAAATAGATAATCTTCTATTAATCTTCTGTAGAAACACAATTTATTGTCAAATTAAAATGTAATTACTGTAAATAGTGTATGTACGGTGATTCCCCTGTGCTTCACAGCAGCAATCCAAGAGATGTTTTTTATTTATTTATTTTGTACATAGCATTGAAGCAGGGGGTCTCCAGAGCTGAACCCCATTCATTTCAGCTCCGAGGACCCCCTGCTTTCCATGATAATTACCTACGTAGGTCGTATACGTATATCCTGCTGGTTTAAATCCCCCAGTCATGTGGACCAATAGGAAGCCGCACCGGATGACGTCACATGCTTCCTATTGACCCGAATGATGCGGGAGCGTTAAATCCACCACTATGTGAACCACAGATAGCTCAGCGGATTGGTTACCGCTACCCTCTATGGAGGTAAGTATCTCCGGAAGCAGGGGGTCCCCGGAGCTACTGTACATTTTTCTTTTTTAAACCTCACTTGGATCAGATGTTTTATGTGTATAAATATTTTGCAGACAGGAACCTGCAATGCGTTGTTTTAGTAACTGTAAGTAACCCTGGGCTGACAAAAGCTAAAAAGTGACACAAATGACTTTTTATGTGCGTCCTGTGGCAATATGGGACATTCCTAATACCATAGTTAAACTTCTGATTTTCATTTTCAAATCATTAAACATGTGATCTTTGTGTTGTATTAAATTGCTGGATCATGCTCATAATTCCATCGATTCTTCGATCAACATTCATTAAACACTGAATTAATTTCTACCAATAAAACATCATGCTAAGAATTCCTAGGAAACAGGCTTTACCCAACTTTAAAGCAGTAATACGGGTTTCACTTTTTTGTCTTTATTATTACAGGATTGAAGCAGGAGGTCTTCGGAGCTCTGGGGATCCCCCTGCTTCCGGAGATACTTACCTCCATACCAGTGCCTAACATAAGGGAGGCATTTAAAAGCCCCACATCACGCGGGCCAATAGAAAGCTGTGACATCATCCAGTGCGGCTTTCTATTGGCCCGCGTGGCCAGCACATTTAAACTGAGATCTCTACTCATCTCCCCAAAGTCCCGTTTTTATTTATTTAAAAAAAAAATGTGAACCAGAGCTAAATCGCACAATTTTCCACTGTGGGGACCCTCGGTAAATGAGGTACTGATCGGTGAATTTATCAGGCTTAGTCCAGACTGGCACAGCCCCTCAGACACTCGATCGTATGAAAGATACTCCAAAGAACAGGGCAGCTGACAGGGGGGAGAGCCGGGACAAGTGTCCCGGGCCCAGTGGCCCGACTGGCTCTGGAAGTTGGACCCGGCCAGGTGGGATTTTAGAGACAGAGGGGAAAGAGTGAAATGGGGGAGGTAAATACTTGGGGAAATGGGGGGGGGGGAATAGAGGAGGGGGCTTGCAAGGTGGTGTGAAATGGGGGGTTTGCAAAGCCGCTGACACTTGGGGGGGGTTCTGGTCGAAACTCTAGTCCTGGGCCCCAGGAAATCTGTCAGCAGTCACGTGAATCCTTCCATTCCACAGAACCGCAGAACGCGATCTCTCCTAGAAAAGCCAGGAGGTAGGTTATGAGGTAGTTACTATGTCATGGGGCCCCTGGAGTGCCAGACCCTATGACATAGTAGCTACAGCTAAAGGGCACACAAAGTGTTAAATCTCCCTCCAGGGGAAACAAAATGGCTGACAAATTTCAGGTCAGTAGAATTCTGTAACATCATCAGTTGCAGCTTCCATTGGGCTGCCTTTTAAATCCTCTTAAAGAATGCATACCAATAACTTCAGTTATCTCACGTCCCCATGGTTCAACTGTGCTGGTAAAAAAAAGGGAAGGTATTTAGGAGGGATTGTTGCTTTAAACTGATGCGTAATTAATCTTTTCCCGTAATATGGAGCAAAAGTTCAAATCCCAAACTTTACATTATGAGAATTACAGAAACGTATATTTAAATGCTATATCAACTTACCGACCTAATGTAAAAAAACAATGTTTCAGTGATAAAGATGCTGCCATTCTTATGTTTTTGGCAACGAATATTTGCATATTGGAGTTTTTTTTAACCCTTTTAGTGCCCATCACATTAATGTTTCTGCAAACAAAAAATACATATACTGTAGGCATATACAAAAGGCATCAAACTGATTTAACCTCTTAGGCACTATTGGTTTATTTTGGTCCCACCATAGGGCTGACACTGTGCCTTTAAATATTTTATTAACAACTAGCCTTTCAGATAAGATGCCTGCATCCAACGCAGCACAGTGCAGTGATATTTAAATTGTATGAGTTAAACCAGTGTTTTTCAAGTGGGGCTCCCCAGGCGCCCCTAAAGGGTTCCCTGCAATTGCAAATGGTACCAAACACAGAAGAATTTACGATGCATCTGATCTCAGAAGCGCTATTAGAGAGGGTTGGGGTTCCTTATAATGCATCTGATCTCAAAACACACTATTAGAGACGGTTGGGGTTCCTTATAATTCATCTGATCTCAAAACACACTATTAGAGACAGTTGGGGTTCCTTACAACGTATCTGATCTCAGACACACTATTAGAGAGTGTTGGTTCTGTACAACGTATCTGATCTCAGACATGCTACAGTATTAGAGATGGATGGGGTTCCTTTTAGGCTAAGGCCCCGCTGCACGAGCCGGCGCGCCCACACTGCGTTCAGGCGGCGCGTGCACGGCACTTCACCGCTATATGCGGTCTTTAGGGAGCCGGTTTTCAGCGTGCAGGCAGCTGATCTGTATGCTCCGTGGAGCTCCGTTGGCCACTGTATACATCAGATGCCTGCCTTGCCATCCACTGAAGGGAGGGGGAAAGTAATAGGCACTGAAGCCTGACCGCTTTCACTTTGAGCCGGGACCACCCCCCAGCAGCCGGAGCTGGCCGCGACCTTCCCAGCACACACAGCCTGCAAAACGGGCACGGGAGGGAGGGAGCGGGGGGGGAGTGCTGCCAAGCTGCACAGAAGACAGTGCATATTTCGATTCACGCAAACAAGTCCCTGCGCTCCAGACAGTTCCCCTCCTCCCCTCATTGGCTCCCTGCCGCACCACGTAACGCGTCGCCGCTTGGGATCCCGATCCTCGTGTTTCCCCTGCTGGCTGACGCGTCACAGTGCGCAGGGAGCCTTGCAGCAAGGAGGGACTGGGGCTGGCTCCGGGGGAAACTCCGGTCTTGTGAGTGACGCGCTCGCGGCCGGGCGCGCCGCCGGATGCAGCGGGACCCAGGCCTTCCAATGCATCTAATCTCTGCAATTAGAGAGGGTTCCTCAGAATTTCCCAGTATAATTATAGGTTCCTTAACCAAAACAAAAAGGTTAAAGAAATCACTCTATAGCAGTTACTTTTTGTTACAAACTTTGTAAGTCAACTGAGTTCTACCCACTGAACTGAAAAATGAGAATGCATTGCTGTTTTAATAGGTTGTGGGTATCACGGCAGCAAAATAAGAACAAGAAAAACAGACAATCAACCATAATTTAGAAAGAATAGAAAAGCAAAGAAGCAGAAAATGAAACAAAGACAAAGAATAATTTCCCAATACTCATGTTCACGGTATAAAAAAATAGTGAGGGAAACAAGAACTCAGTACTATTGTATTTAGATATTAAAAGGTGCATATTGTGCTCTGCTTTGTACAGTATGCTTGTGAACAATATCAAATGATGGTGTACACAGGTAATTAATCAGATGTAAGCTACCCAATTTCCCTATTTCCTGTTATGTTATACTTTTTAAACACATACGGTCGTGTTGACGCCAGCAAATTATGAATTACTTTGTAATATTAATTTATTTCACTACAGTATTTATTTAATTTATATACATTGCATTGGTTGTATTTCCAAACACAATATTTCCCTGCAATGTATGACTAGACACAGATTGAAGAATTCCCAGGAGTTGTGTCCAGACTGGGAGTAAATCTTCCACTAACTTTGTACCTGCCCAATCTCAAAGGTTCATTTCTATCACTTACTCTACTACTGAAACCAACACTATTACCCTGGTAGTGGTCTGTCAGCTTTGGGGTTTGTGGGAGAACATATTCCATTGTATTCCCAAGATCTGCTGGCCTTATTATAAATACATCCCCTAAAAACAACAGATAGCAGAGATGGTGCTTATAAAAAGATATAAACAATATTCTTCACTTGAATGTATACTGAGGAGTGCTATATACTTTTGTGAACCTGGTTTAGTGAAGTAACCTTATGGTGGTGATGGTGATGTTGGTGGTGGTGGTGATGATGGCGGTGGTGCTGATGGTGGTACCACTCCCCAGCCACAGCAAGAATCAGCTGGAGGTCAATGACATTGAATCCCATCCCCAATCCCCCCCCCCCCCCCACTTAGACAATGAACCTCCAGTTTTAAATACATGTAAACTGGGAATGTGAAGTTCGAGTCAGCCTAGGGCTAGTATTGGTATTACTGAAATTGAGACCGTGGAGAAGCAGATTGAGAATGTGAATTAAACAGCCAGTTCTAGGCAAAAGCCAGCACCACCAATGAAAGCTGCTGTTACTGCTGCCACTAAGTTCTCTGCAAAAGGACAAAATCCTTGTCAGATTCAACAACATTCATGAATGCCAAACAAGCTCTGTCACTGATAGTACAAGACTCTGAAGAGCTGTTCAGAGAGACAGGTGAAGAAGACAGAGAGTCACTGGGACATGATGACCCTGAGGAGCAGGGGATGGACTTGATGTTAGTTCATGTATTCAAATATCACCTGTTGTGAATGAGGATTCTGATGATGATAATAGTGTGAGAGACTGTAACTTGGAAATGGATTTGAAAAGTGGTGGTTGTGATGAATGTTATAATGCTTCAGATGCAAGTGATCATGGTAAAAGATTGTGAAAAGGCATCAACAAGTAAAGGAAAAGCTGCAAGCAGTAACACGCTTATGTACTTACTGACTTACTGCAATCTACACGTATGTAGTTCACTGATTACTGCAATCTAAGATCCTAAGAATTGGTGCCCCAGCCATTGCCAAACCAATTGCTTCCATAGTCAACACTATTATGTCTGCAGGCCATATCCCTGCAAAACTGCCAGAGTTGTCCCAATCTTCAAAAGTGGGGACAAAAACACTGTCTCGAACTACAGGCTTCTTCCAATACTATCCAAAGAACTCTCTTCTCCCAATACTATCCAAAGTCATGGGAAAATGTGTTCACTCCCAATTAAGTGATAACTATACTAAGACAAATTTCCCTAGCCAATTCCAATTTGGCTTTCCCCACAAACACTCCACGGTAACTACCCTGCTAAAAGTTTGTAATGAAATCCAATGTGGAATGGAACTGGAACAACTCACTGGTGCAATATGCCTAGATTTTGCAAAGGCTTTTGATACTGTTGATCATGTCATTATGCTTAACAAACTCCAGTGCTCTGGAATAGTGAAGCATGCTTTAAACTGGTTTCATTCCTACCTATAAGGTAGATCCCAACATGTGTCTATCTCAGGCTCTAACTCCAACTCCTTGGATATCACCTGTGGTGTCCTATAAGGCTCTGTTCTGGGGCCCCTTTTCTCAGTGTTCATCAATGATCTTCCTGCAGCTTGTAAGGAAGCTTCAATACACATATGTATGCAGATGACACAATCTTATATGCACACAGCCCTAGCCTCTCCGACCTTGAACACATACCGCGATCTGACTTTTTGAGACTTGAAAATTGGATTTCCCAAAACAAACTGTATTTAAACACTGACAAGACTGTAACAATGGTATTTGGGACCAAGGCTACATTTTTAAAGCTTCCAATGACTGAGTTCCAGATCAGAACCAATGCTAATACCACCCTAACCCCTGTTACCAGTTTTAAATTATTTATTTATTTAAAACATATTTTACCAGTAAGTAATACATTGAGAGTTACCTCTCATTTTCAAGTATGTACTGGGCAAATAGTTAAAATGACAAATAGTACATGGTTACAAATACAGTTACATAAATGAACAGGTATACATTATATACAAGACATAGCATGCACAGTTAGACATAATATATATTATAGGCGTATGTAACAGTTACAAACCAGATTAAAATGTGAGACAGCTTTAGTTTTTAAAGAACTTAAACTGGTGGTGGCTGTGAGAGTCTCCAGGAGATTGTTTCAGTTTTGGGGTGCACGGTAAGAGGAGGAGCGGTCGGATAATTTTCTGAACCTTGGGACCATAAACAGTCTTTTGGAGTCAGATCTCAGATGATAAGTGCTGCATGTGGTAGGGGTGAGGAGCTTGTTCAGATAGCTGGGTAGCTTGCCCAGGAAGTATTTGAAAGCAAGACAGGAAAGATTAACTTTGCGCCTAGACTCAAGTGATGACCAATCTAGTTCTTTGAGCATTTTGCAGTGATGTGTGTTGTAGTTGCATTGGAGAACAAAATGGCATATTGAATTGTAGAGGGTGTCAAGTTTGCTAAGGTGGGTTTGGGGTGCTGAGCCATATACTATACTATTGGCTTTAGCATTTGCTGTGCAATACGCTTTCTGACCAGCAGGCTTAGGGAGGATTTGTTCCTGCAAAGTACACCTAGTTTGGCATAGCTTTTGGATGTCAGGGTATCAATGTGCATCCTGAATGTTAAATGGGAGTTAAATGACAGTTGTGTAGTTTGCTGATGCCATTTGAAGCCACCGCTCTTGTGAGCTGTGATAATGTTAGCATAAGCTAGATCATCTCTCTGATTTTCCTCTTTGAACAAAACATTAAATGATACGCAACATAACGGTGACGACGATGAGAATAATGAAATGGTGACAATGTTTGCTAAATTGAAGTGAAGGAGAAGCTAATTGATTGTGTCCAGGCAGAGATGGAGGAAAGGCAGAGAGGTGATGGCAATGAAGTAAATGTTTATAGAGGGCGGCATCAGTGGTGGTACATTCCATACAGATACAGACAACACGGTGGTCATCATCACCAGCTACCCCACTTTCTTCTTCTGAAGTCAAGTGGTTTGTGGTGGTAATGGTGGTAATGGCAATGAGAGCAGCAGAACTCATCACTATGAAAAACGCTCTAAAACTATTGCATGGTTCGCACTAACACAGACGCAGAAGACACCTCTAATGCAACTAGTGCTTTGGACATGTTGGAGGCATATATCAGTGATAGTTCCCACTTTGTAATACTAATCGTTTTGAATACTGGGCTGTTAAAAGAAAAACATAACCAGCTCTTGTAAGGCTGAGTCCCCAGTCAGCACTGTGGCACGCACACATGGCGGGGATGGGGGGGGGGCGGCGCGTGCACAGTGCTATACCGCGATCTGCGGTCTGAGGGGAGAGAGAACGTTTGCGACGGGAGGGAGGGTGGCGGTAGGTTTGCGGGAGCGTGGCCATAATGTCCCGCGGCTGGTTCGCCCTCATTGGCTGAACCGCCGGCGGGGGCCAGCCACGCCTCCGTCGCAAATGCCAATCTGAAATTCCCCTGCCTGCCTGAAAACCTGTCGCGCACCGCTGGGGAAAGGTGCGCGACAAGTTAGGAACTGGGACCGGAGGAACTGGGGGGGTGGGGCTTGATCGCACAGCTAGTAGTTAGTGGGACCGCAGCCTAAGGGTGCCAGGGAATGTTTGCGTTTTCCTCCTGCAAGTGTGTTGTCAGAGAGAGAGTGTTTAGTACAGCTGGTGCAACCATAAGCGACCGTCGGACTAAACTGCCCCATGGTAGTGTGAAAAGGCTCACTTTTATCAAGATGAATCAACATTTTATTCCTCAGAAATATACAGCCCATGCACCCTATGTTCAAGAGGCTTGGGAGCAGGTTTAGTAGTTACTAAGATTACAAGACTACCAGTGGCACTACTCTACCCCTACTATAGCACTGAAAAAAGACCGTACAACAATAGCTGTCTGCCCATCTCCAGTATCATTGTCCATGGCACAACTAGTACTTGTTGGACTTGCCATTATGGCCACAGTCCACTGCACCACACCATCCATTGCAGAAATGTGTAAGTAGGGCAACATGTTAATTATATTTTATTTTGACCATCTTCTTATTTATGGGGTCCAAAACAGGCCAGCACCTAAACTGCTATGCCAGCCAGTGCCACACAACAACCACCATAACATCTAGTACGAGGGGACAATCACAAGGGTTCGTGGCCACAGAAGTTGAAGGACCTTCTGCACTGAAGGGGTTAAACAAATGTGATTATATTTACCATGAAAATGTAACTCTTTGGTTTCTTAGAAAATGATAGTGTCTCTTTGGGTAAATTAAGAAGCAGAGAGAGTGTGTATCAACAGTTTTTTCCCCTCTGGAATATGTCTGTAATCCTGTCCCCATGAGGACAAGCCCATATTATGCACAAGCTCTACTCGAGCGCCAGCTGACAAAGGAGGTGCTTTGCTTGCGAAAGCAAGGTTAAGTCCTGCTTTAAATAAATAATGACATCATACAAAAGGGAGGCACTATGACAAAGTGATGCTGCTCCCAAGTTTCATTTTAAAAACACATTTACTTGTCGTGCATAATTTTAAAAAAAAATGCATCAACCAAATTGTGCCCAGATAGTGTTACAGTATGTATTCAGACACAAACTAAGGTTTTACTACCCCAAGCAGCTCACAGTCTATGAATGACTAATCCAACATGTATTTCATGCAATCCTTTGTCCTGTAATTTCAGTACAAAATGTTTCCAGAGAATGTTCAAATTCAGACAAAGGTGTTTTTCATATCAGAATATTATATGAATATTTATCATGTTACAGTGTAATGAGCTGCGAGGCATTGCTACATATTTCTTTGTTCTCTGAACTTGAAAAAAAAGATGCTGTTAAAAAAAAATGAAGCATAAGATAGAACTGTAGATTAAAAACAATTTAGAAGAAATTGGGAGTCGTGGAAAACGCTGCAATTATTGTTTTAATCAAATATATTACACCAACTTTCAATTTGCCTTACGTTTCAAACTTACATTTCTAACGTTAGAATGTAAATGGGGTTATAATTGCTCCCAAATGTGGTACGTTTATATTATGCCAGGGCTCTCAACTCCAATCCTCAGGACCCACAACAGGTTTTCAGGATATCCCTGCTTCATCACAGGTAGTTCGGTCTTGACTGAGCCACTGATTTAGCCACCTGTGCTGAAGCTGGGACATCCTGAAAACCTGACCTGTTGAGGCGGTCTTGAGGACTGGTGTTGAAAACCTCTGTGTTATGCTATTTACTATTGTAGATAAAAGCCAAATATTGTTAATCTGGCTACATTGCCTCTGATATTTGATTTTCCAAGTGTCAAGTTTTTTTTCACCCTCCCTATCCTTAATCTCACAGCAATAAGCAGTTTCTTTAATTTACATCAAATTCAGCAAGAATTACTGTCCCTGTGATCAGGAGAAACTACAGTACGTGTAAATCCCTGGCACATATTTCCCTGTGGTCACCTCTGATGGATTGTATGCAGATTTCTAATATCCGTGATTTACAACCAGCTCTTCCTACAGCCCAGTGTCTATATTCACACTAATCATCTCTATTGTCGGGTTTCTCGGGTAATATTCTAATTATTATATATTGCTGCTTGTGTAGGCGGTTCTGTGTAATGTGAAATTCACAGGTAAAATTTGTTATAGGTATTAAGGTGATAAAAAGAGAAATTGCTCTCACCTCTCTGCTTGCGTGTCCGTGGCAGGTGTAATAAAAATGGCTGGGAATATGAAGTATTTTAATCAATCTGGTGCTTCAGGGGTTAATGTGGCAACAGTTTGACTTAAAAATACTAAGAACGTTTTTTTTTTTTTATGGCCTGTCAGACCAGCCCTGTGTTGTATGGGACTGATAGAATCTAGACATAAGGGCATTTGTTTTGTCAGAGATGAGATTAAATTATGGCTCTCCTGACACTAAAATAAATAAGCTACTTTCAAACACATTCTCTGGGGGTACTGCATGGTTCTGGGGCTAAGATGGTATTCCATAATAGAGTACATCTGTTAAAAATGAGGATACCCTTGGATGTCACCTGTTCTGTAGAATAACGCGTAGATATTCGTAACAGGTGCAATAAGACGAATGCAATAATTCCAAACCCTTTATGTTAAGGAGTTGAAAAGCAACAGATATCCATTTGTCACTCAAATTTAGGAGCCAGTCGGTCAAAATGATTATTGTTACATTCAGTAAACTCGCCTGAACCTATTGATATGACTCACATATGTCGTAGTTTTCAGGAAATTAAGTTATGAGTGTGTTTCTATATTCAGTCAGACTTATAAACGTCTCAAAAGAAGAGTTTTTGCTTTTAAGTCGTAAAACTGTCAACCCAGTGGCTGACTGATGACTGCGGGGGGTTTATGTGCTACTCAATGAAGGGTAGTTAGAATTCAAGAAGAGGTGTGTTTTGGAATCAGACACATGAGTTCTCATCTTTCCTACGTCAGTGACCACTCTGGCACAAACCTATGACATACAGTATGGTAACTGTGATGGTAGGGGGTAACCAGGTTATACAATAAAGGTTAAGCCCTCTGGTTACACCTGGAACCGTGGGGTCCCTGGTAGCTCCATAAGCCAGGGACCATGGATAATACATGTGGAAAACAAAGTGATCCCTGCTTTGTTCTGTTTTTATGTTCCCTTAGCCCTAGAACTGTGAGATTTCTTGTGTGTCCTTTTTAGTTGGGATAGTTGAGTGGAAATGCAATTATTTTGTTTGCAGGAGTTCGGGGGCCAAAGTTACCAGTAGTCGTTTAATTCTCCCTGGCGAGTAGGCATGATTTGCCGGTACAGTACATGTAATTCACCCCATCGGGGCTACCCAGTGTCCCCCAGACTCCTGAATTTAGAGCCCAAATATCCCCAATCCATTTCCTGTATAATTGTAAGGTTCTCCAAAGTATATTCTATATTAAAGTGTACTTTATAATGTGTTTAACATTTACTATAAGGCTCTATACAGTCCGCCAGGGCATGTGTTTAAGGTGCCAGCAAGTCTGCATAGAGTCTGTAGTTCAAAGGAAAGATAGAATGTTGAGAGGTGTCTGGGTGCTAAGTGGATGGGGCAGGGCGGAGTACTGAGTCTGGAGAACAGACACCCCTGTGGGGAGGACAATCTGGTTTGCAAGACTCAGTGGAGCCTACCCAATAGGTGGCAATAGGTTGACTGAAGGAAGCGACAGAATGTCGGCACGTTTTCCATTGGTCAATTCATATGTTTCTCCCACGGGGCATCCCGAGCCGATTTGACACACTCCTCCTCTGACGTCAGCCAAAGTATGAGACCCTGTTTCTATTGGCTGGCGGGGAGGTATTCCCACGCTCTGATTTGTCGCTCCTCCTTCCTACATGCTGAACATAGCTCAGTGGAGGGTATGTAAGGTGAAACCCCAGTCAGAGAACCAGACGATTTTGTGGCTTGAGTTGATGAAGTTAGTTTGGGCGTTTCAGAGCTGCTCTGTACCAAATAACAGAGCAACCATCTTCGTTTTGAAGCTATGAATGTCTGCCCTGCAGAGACTAAGTCAGATGCGAGGAGCAAGCTCTCATCTGAGAACGTAGCGGTCGTGGTCAGGGGTTCCTGCTGAATTTGTTCCAGTACAGTACTGCTGCGGCCAAGCTTAATCTAAAGCTTACCGCATTTTTTCTTGGCTTTTTAATTCTCGAGCCGAAATTGGCCACGCGCCAGCTGCATCTTGTGGCCGCGCGCGGCTGTTTCTTCAATCAGCGCTAATGGCGCTAAACAATAGAAGCGCCTGCGGCGCCAAAAAAAAAAAAAAAGCCTGCGTCTGAACGGGGTTTTAAATTCCCCACGGAGGCAGCCGCTGTAGTTTAAAGCTGGCCACCACTGTAGGTCCTAGACAAGAGTTTCCGTGGAATCTCGGTCCAGGAAGTCCGGAACAAGGTTCCAATCAGGGTAAGCCCTTGCAAGCGGGCTCCATGCACCTAGGAAAGACTAGCTCTCATACCTTAGACCCGAGTAAGTGTGTATATTTTTGTATTTTGTGTTTTGTTGTATTTTTGAGGTTTTATCCAAATAAACCCCATTTTATTTCACTGCCTTGTTTTGCCTATTGACAGATCCCAGAAATATAAAGAGACCTTGTCTACCGTGTCAGTAACGTACTGCATATGGATTTCTGTTTATGTGTTATCCTTTTCATTTAAGAAACTGATCTGCATTTATTATAACTGTATGATCTTGCAATCATCTTTTTCTGTGACTTAAGCACTGTATTTTTATATATATTAAAACAGAACTTTAAGAAGTGATGCTTTGGGCTCTGAATGAACTGTTTGCATGCTCTGTAGAGAATAAAGTACATTTTCGGACACATTTTGCTACATCAGATTTTTGTGTTAATTGCATAGTTTTTCTTTAATAAAAAGGGACCTAAAACTCTGCAAATGTCATATTTGATATTTGTTGGGTGGGGACAGCGAGTAGATGTGATTGCAATCAAGTAAGGGTAAATATTTACTCGTTTGAAGTACCTTGCGGGAGCTAAAGTTGAGTTGGCTATTTTAACCATGTGTATTAACCATGGTTGCATATATAAGTCACATATTCACAAGTGTGCTCTTTGTGACAGATGGGACAGATTGAGGAGAGATATTACTCATTTGAGAAACATTTACAGAAGGTGAAAAGTAGGCTAGCTAAGTAGCTGTGTATTAACTCATGTCCCATATGCAGGTCACGTGGTCACAGGTGTGCCATACGTGACAGCATGTGTTTTAGTTTTGATGCACATTATTATTTACAAGCTCATCTGACTCAAAACAAAATGACATTTTGGACAAATCCACAAATATTATATAATATGTTAGACTTCAGGCATTACTCAACTGCACATTATATTGACACAGCCTATACAGTCAGTGCAAAAAAAGGTGCCAATACATTGATGCAACATTTCCAAGATGTGTCAGAATTCTCACTTTGCATCCATTTTTTTTGGTAAAAACGTATTAGATACGTAAACCTCAATATAATTAAATACCTTCCAGGGAAAAAGCCTGAATTATTACTTACTGATCTAAAAGTAGAACATACTGGACACCTAACAGGCTCCTATTGAACCCCCAAAATAACCACAACATATATATAAG
Organism: Ascaphus truei; assembly: GCF_040206685.1. Classification (NCBI taxonomy): domain Eukaryota; kingdom Metazoa; phylum Chordata; class Amphibia; order Anura; family Ascaphidae; genus Ascaphus; species Ascaphus truei. The sequence continues at coordinate 12,329,753 of NC_134490.1, read as the reverse complement.
CATATGAGTGTCACAGAGGAGTGCTACTGAGCATGGCAATATATATTTAAAACCAGAGACAGAACATAAAACACAGACAGAGCTCAGTGCACATCCAGTGAAATTCATACATGGTACAGTGCCTGAACCGTGTATGAATTTCCCTGGATGTGCACTGAGCTCTGTCTGTGTTTTATGTTCTGTCTCTGGTTTTGATCTAAAAGTAGACATGGGCGAATTCGCCCAAATACGGTTCACGGATTTTGTCTCATTTTCAACCCAAAATCCGTTTCGCGGTGTAAAATCCGTCAAAGGATTTGGTCGTTTTTTTAATCCGTTCGGATTGATCAAAAACGGCAATCGCACACAACCCGTGGATGGATTTGTAGAATCCAATCCGCGGATTCAGCAATCCGTTGGAGGATTATTAATAACGGGTCGCTGAATCTGCGGATTCGATTCTACCAATCCGTCCACGGGTTGCGGAAACCGCGGAGTGTATTGGTAATAATAATAAAAATACACAAAACACGAATCGCCATTTTTGAGATTGATCCTCAGAAATCAGTGGACCAAAGAGGAACCGGCCGGTCCGCTGCAGATCCAAATTCGCCAAAAACATTCACCCAATGTAAAAGAACCTTGCAGGGCAAGCAACATTGAGAAAAAATGGATTTACATTCACTATTAAAAGCATGTGTTTTTGTTCATAAAATAATAAAAAACACCTACAATGTATGAAAAACTAAAATATTAATAACAAAAAAATAAATGCATAAAAAAAGGGGAATCTTACATTCACTTTAAAAATATCACAATCTTACATTGTCCTAAAATGATAATCCATCATCCAAAGTATTTTTCCAAATCCACAATAAATCCCCATTAAAAGTATCATAATTTATCATAATGATGCAGTAGCCCCGGGCGCTGCATATTACATTCACTACAAATGTCTAGTTTTGGTAGTTGAATAATATGGCAAATATGACAGTCATAATGTATGGTTATGTTACAATGGCTCCCTGTTATGTGCACTATACTGTAGTGAATCCCATCATATAGGAAACGTTTTCTCAAGACCCTATTTCTTTCATGCATAATTCTAGAGATAAAACTGTATTATTGCAGAGAATCACATGGCAGAATTGGTCATTTGAGCAGAGTATGGCTATATAACACTGCACAGTGAAGCCATGTGTCTCTACTATTGGTCTTGTTCTCAGCAGACAATTCATCTTAAAAAATATGGAAGTAAAACAAGGATAGATCATAATAACTATGTCAGAAATGCTGATTGTGTCTGTGTTATACCTTCCACCGATGGTTTCTAATCCATATTAAAACCCAGCAGAGAAAACCTACACAACAGCAATTTTCCCTACTGCTGTTGGAGAGGAGTTTCAGAACAGTATGCGCTGGCAGTGAGTTATACAGTCGTATTTGCTGTCAGATGTGGAAGTAAAGGTTGTACTTTGTCATGAGAACTACACTAAGTCTAAGTCCATACAAATACATTTACATGTGAGGCTAAAGCTGTTAAAACCTACCTAAAACATACAAATGTAGCCCCACCACTACCAACAAATTTGGGGACTACTAGTTAGTATAAGGGGTTAACAGCCTTAATGGGTTAACTTTGTGGGATCACTCAGGTTACTCCCCTTCCCTTCTTGTGATGCAGAATGACTTTACAGAAAGGATAGTCACTCCCTAGTGTGTCTTGTGACTAGTGATGTCACTATAGGGAGATAGAAAGGTATATATAGCTCCACCCGATGTTCTAGAAATTTGTTACTCAGAGCTCAGACTGAAGCCTCACTGTGAGTCCTGTAAATAGGTTGTGTGTATAGTTATGTGTATTAAGGATGTCCTGTCACCATTTATTGTTTTCAGTTAAAGGACATGCCCTATATAGTTAGCGCCTATAGTAATGGCCCACGATTTTTCTTAAATCGGGAAAAGGACTAAGCATGTGCTCAGCAGGGAGTTCTCAGAGTAGTAGCTGGGATCAGCCCAAATGAGAGGTCCCAAGTAATATGCATCCAATATCCAATTTGGATAAATCCAACTCCTAATCCAATATGCATGGATGAGGTAGGCAGTGCACAGAGTAACGGGATACTGATCCCAAAGGACCGTGCATATTCCCACTATAGGCCTACTTGAGATTGGGCACTATTGACACTATGCAAGAGATTGACAATCTAGCTATTACTAAGGGAAACAAGCACAAGCACCTCCCCAGTGTAGGAGTGAGAGATACCAGGGGAAGAAGCACAGTGCAACCATATTATTTGCCACCAGTTAATGTCTGAAGTGAAGTCTGTTGCTGTATGACGACCATTTATCAACGGATGTGAATAAAGCTCTTGTTTGTACTATAAAAGTTCCTGGCGCTTGTCATTAAACTATCTGCATATCGACGCCCATCCTGCACGGACCCAGCACCCGGAACAGGTATAAGAGACTGAGCCTTTGCAGACAATGTAAATAAATACATGTTGATTTGAACTCCTTTAGAGCCAGACACGGAGGGTTACACTGAACAAAAGAAGTAATTTATTTTAGAGAATGTAAATGCTTTTCCAATGTGCCAGTCTCATGGAGAGGAGATATGTGTAGCACAATATTATGTTATGCTAACATATATTTTGAATCTTAACATCTACCTTTCTATCATGGTCACATGTTTATTAATGTATATCAATCAAAAATAACTCTGAACTGACATTAAAAAGCTTTTTGATCATCAGAAATGTTGACAATAACTTTAGACATACTGCCGGAGCCCCAATCACTGGAAGTCTCTTATGGTGTTACCGCAACTTGTTTAAAATGTAATAAGAAGAGGTTTCCGTTGGGTTCTCTTACAGAATGAATCACACATCTTTCTCTGCTTTACTCCTAAATGTGGTCGGTGAGATAGCTTATGTAATTTATCAAACGCTTTGAAATCAATCAAATTAATTTACAGTAAATCTGGTAATAGGACCCCTGCTGCAGAAAATATTACGACAGACATTAAAGTTGAACTTCAATTACTGAAGTTGTAGCATTTCCTGCTGAGGAAATGCAAACTACTGTATATTTCCACCCTGATCACCGAAAGCCTTTTAAACTGACTTTGCTATTATGAACGACATGAGATAAATACATTCACTAATACATATGTCTTTCACTAAACTCATATGTAGATATGTCATCATAATTTAGATGTATCTTTAATTGCTTGTGGAGGACAGCTCAAGGTCACGATCAGTTTCAACAGATATTTCGACCAGTTATTCCTATCTATTCTAGGAAAACACTACAGTAAATGGTCATTAAATCAGCAATCCCTCCCATTTTACCTACCGCAGGAGAGGTCAACTCCAAGGGCCACCAACAGGTCAGGTTTTAAGGATATCCCTGCTTCAGCACAGGTGGCTCAATCAGTGGCTCATTCAATCACTGAGCCACTGATTAAGCCACTGGTGCTGAAACAGGGATATCCTTAAAACCTGACCTGGTGGTGGTCCATAAGGGCTGGAGTTGACCACTCCTGACCTACCGTATGTTTTTAGGCTTTGAACCGAGGGGACCTCCGGAGAAAAACCGTGCTACCTTAGCACTGGGGACCCTTGTTTTCTGAGATACTTAATAGTTTAGTTGCCAGCCTTTGGCCAAAATATTGACAAATGGCTGGTAACCAAATAAGGAGCTATCCCCTGACGATGTTGCGGCGTTCTATTGGCTGCTGGATTCCCGAGATTTGGCGGTCGTTTTTATTTCCCTAACTAAAGGGTAAACACAGGCAAGTAGACCAGTAAGTATCTCGGGAAACGGAGAATCCCTGGAGCTACGAATAGCACGGATCCCGGAGATCAAATTCAGCAAAACAATCAATAGGTAAAATAGGAGTAGGTGGGACTACACCTTTAAAAGGGGACATTGTGTTACATGTTCCCTAAACGGGAACTCAGTCTAGTTGATACTGCAGTTCTTCTCTGAAGTATATAATCTGATTATAATTATTACTATAACTCTGCTCTGTCATTGTAAATAAAAAATCACTTAAAACTGCTACAAATCACTTTCTTTGTCAGAAGCCTTTAATAAGTGACATTTTTATTGAAAGATCACAGGAAGATTACAAAGAGATTGGACAGTTTTGACACATCTGGTTTGGTGATACTATAATTTAATCTCAAGCAGATAATTTTCGAATCACAAATGCGTCCTTAGAAAGTAAACACCTCTAGCACCAGCCAAAATCCTGTATATTATTTGATATCAATTATTATGCCCTACGTTTACTTATATGTTACAAGTCTTCATGTGTAGATAATATACGGAATTAAATATGTAACCCCTCTTTATTTCTGTACCTCAGACTACACTCCTGGTGCTGAGGTGGGGGCCAAGTCCATATGCCTGAAATAAGTACCATGCATGCGTCGGGTCTGCAACGAGACACAATTGCAACAAAACTTTGTTATATACTGTAATTGATTTCATATATAATGAATGGGTAGCAGGAACCTTGTGAGCCTTAGAAACAGGATCACCACATATAACTCACAATATATTCTCATTACATGTCACTTAAATGCTGTGTGGTTGTGTGTGTTCGTGTCAACCTAAGAAGCTTCCCGATCCTGGGTATTCAGGCCTATATTTCAGGTATCGGCACACCATGTTGTCACTGGGTGAGGCAGTCTTTTACTTCGCGAAGGTTTACTTTGGTATCACTGTTTCCTTTGAGCATCAGGGGATCCCTCCTTTGGCTGCCTCTCCTCAGGATGGCTCCCGTTCTCAGCTGCTGGGATATCCAGCTTTTTAAGCTGCTCTCTGTCCTCTTAGAAACTTCAATCTCACTCAAGCGGGGGGCCTGCGGGTCCCATGTATCAGGTCGTTCTCGGATGAGCCTAAAACCTTCAGGCCTGCAACTTTCATGGCTGCACCCTTTTAACAACTCCTATCCATCTTAGTCCGTCCTTCTTCACCAGCCTCCCTACTGGTTCATCCTAGTCACATGTCCATTGGAGAGGAACCTGCTAGGGGGCAGTGTGCTGTGCATGTGTTGCTTGCCATACACAGGGGGTTACAAATTTATTTAGTGATACAGGCATACCCCGGTTTAAGGACACTCACTTTAAGTACACTCGCGAGTAAGTACATATCGCCCAATAGGCAAACGGCAGCTCGCACATGCGCCTGTCAGCACGTCCTGAACAGCAATACCGGCTCCCTACATGTACCGAAGCTGTGCGCAAGCAGGGAGACTATATAGCCTGTTACACATGCCTTATTTACATCAGTTATGCACGTATATGACGATTGCAGTACAGTACATGCATCGATAAGTGGGGAAAAGGTAGTGCTTCACTTTAAGTACATTTTCGCTTTACATACATGCTCCGGTCCCATTGTGTACGTTAATGCGGGGTATGTATTGTAGAGGGAGAAAGGGGGTGGCCCGGTATTAAAGGGGTTGCACCCCATTTGGCCATCCCCTGACCTCACCAGGGAGACAAGGGGTTAATTGGGCTGCGGTCCAGAAATGTGGTTTAACCCTTGTTATAACATAAAAATGTATATTTCCCTGTCCCCATGCTTTATTGTGATATCTGGTTATATCAGTGTCTGCATCACACACACACTGGGATCCACCCGGGAGGGCAAGGGTTAATAGTTATTTAGTGATTATTGCCCTTTGTGTAATTTTCCCACCTTTTCGGGCACCATTTTGCAGAGTCCCATAGGCCGCCATTAGAGCTCAATGCATTTCAATGGTGGATCTTGCTGTTTTGGACCTGTTTCCCTCGAAGACCAGCAGATGGCATCCGAGAGGAGGAGCGGCGGTTTCCCATTGTAAGTCAATGGGCTCATTGACTTCAATGGAGATTCCTCGACGGCGCTTTCCAGGAACGAGTTGGCTGCCGTCCAAACCGCAAAACAGCAAAGCGGATACTTTTTCTGAAAAAGAGCTTTGATCACTGTTAGTCAAGTTCAACGTTAAGTGGCGTGGGAATCTGCAGTTCTAGGGCCCCCAGAAATAAAATTCTTTTTGCCCCTAGTCCCTAGACCTCCCCCCACTCGACCACCACCGGGTACCCGAATCCTGGACCCCCGAGAAGGGTCGTGCCGAGAGAGCGGGTCGTGCCATAGGTTCCAATGGCGGCGGCAGACACCGCTCAGGAATTCGGCTAAGTGTGAAAAGCAGAAACCATGAATCCATACCTCCGGTTCCGGAGGGTCCTGAGGGTCAGGGTTTGGGGTATCTGTAGGCACTGCTCCGGCATGGCTGCAGAACCATCCTTGACCCTCTTGGACCAACCCGACGGAGTATGGACCCCCTTGAAAGTTCGGGGAATTCTCCCATAGACTCCAATGGCGGCCAATTTCCATTGACCAGCTATGGCGGAGAAACCCCATAGACTTCAACGGCGGCGATGCCCCGTTAAGAGTCTATGGCGGGTGATTCCCATAGCCACCAACGGCGGCGGTTTGCCATTGAAAGTCTATGGCGGCGGAGCCCGTTGTTTTCAATGGGGATTTAGTGAAAAGCTGTGATTTAATTTACAGCGGAGATTTTTGTATTAAAATAGGAAACGGTTTAAGTTGTATTTGTGTACCTCCGGTTCCGATGGTCGTAGCGGGCTGAAACTTGGACCATATGGTGTCCCAGTTCCGGCATTAAGATCTGGGTAGTTTGGACCCGCTAGACCCAACAGAACCAGATATTTTAATATGTTTGTATTTTACCTATAACACGGTATCCCAAGGCAGGGATAAAACCAAGAGGAAATTCCTTTGCATACACGGAAGCATACGTCAGAGAGGCGACCCAATGTCTAGGACTTAAGTGTTGTTCAAAGGGTTTTGCCACCCTCACTGTTTACCTGAGGGCGGAGACGACTCAAACCAGAGCAGTCCGTGAGTGTCACATTTTACACCTTCCAACAAAGAGTATCCCACCAGAAATTCCATTTGGTAGACTGGCTGGCATTCCTGATGTAAATGTGGGGCTACAGAAATGAGACCCCAGGGTCCTAGTGCGCATGAGCTAACTAGCAGGGGGGCATGGATTAAAATGTGTTCCCACGTTAAAGATTGGATACAGTTAATTGTTGTCCAATCACCTGTACTTAATGTTAAGGATAGGGTCACAAAAGATATATAAACTGTGGTCAACCCTATATCTTTTGTCTTCTATACCATTTTGATTGTACCTGATTGCTGGAGAATTGCTATTTGATACTTCTCATTCCCCACCCCCAAGTAAGTGCTACTTCTTGCCTGTTAATGTACTATATTGCTGTGTTCACCTATTTAAGGAATAAATATACTTTATTATATCTAAGCCTCGTTCAGTTCAACCCAGTTATTTGGTGTATTATTATAGCCTGTCACAAAGCTCCCGTCACATGTATGTACATAGTTCTATTTAAAATGTTGGCGGTGATTTTCAAGGGAGCAAAAAACAAAAACATAAACAATTTAAACTTAATTTATTTAACAACATAATTGACATCCTTTGGAATATTAAATCACTGTGAAAGTTAAATGTGTACTTATGTTTCCTGTAAAAAAAAAAAAAAAAAAGAATATGTATGTATTTTAACTCGGTCTTACAGTATGTCATAGTAATCTTATATGATGCTTATTTTCCTTCCCAATTACACTTTAAATGGTAACATAATTACGTAGAACAACAATCAAAAATAGAATGGATTAACAATGTGTCTATATGTACAAGCGTTTATACCAGTTGTTTTATGAGAAAAAAAAAGATTAGGTAATAAAAACTTCAATTAGAAGTAGAAAAATGATGTTAAAAGCGCAATGTTAAATACTTATACATCACCCATCTATTGTATATGTAACCTATTTAACATGCCACTACTGTTTTATCACATTGCTTCTAGTAGAGGTTAACCCTTTAATAATAAAGGTGATGCCCTAAAATGCAGAAAAAGATTGGAGGATACATTCAATATGATTTTAAGGAATAAAACATTTCATTTGATAAGGTGTAGCTGGAAGAGACGCAGGTTACTTCTTCATTCAATAATATCCGCTATGAATTCTAGAATGATGAATGTTTCTGGTCTATTCCAGGTGCTATTACTTATATTTCTATTAAAGGCTTCAGCACTATTGATCTTGCTTGATACAATATTAGGACTGAAGCCAGGTAATCTGATGCCAAAGAGCCATCTAACCACTCTTTACTGCTGAAATCATCTACAACAATACAAACCACAAAAAGAGTATAACAGACAAGAAATTAGGGCCCAAAGTTACTAAGCATTGCTATTAAGAATGCAAGACACCCCCGAACTCCATAGATCTGAGTCTAAATGAATGCAGCTTGGATCTAAGTGGCAAACTCCCAGGCAGAAACAAAACCTTGTTTCTGAATTTTATTTGGGTTTAGATCCTCCCATTCAAAACGCACCTTCCAGACTTCCCCCCCTCTCAACAGGTCCCTACCTCATCTGGTCCAGCATTGGGGTTGGCAGCGGTGAACTGCAGACCAGAGACTCCATGTCTCCAACTGGCTCCAGCTCCTGTGACACTCAGAGGAGGTGGGGCCAGCAGGGGACAGGGAGGTTCCGATCTGTAGTTAACACCTAGGAACCCCACAGCTGCAACAGAGGAGGTAGGGACATTCCCTCCCCTCATTTACTCTCTCCCCCTATGTCACCCACTCTCTTCTCATGTCACTTTGCACCACCACCACACTCCCCCTCTATATGTCACTCTCTTCCCTCCCTATTTCCCTTCTCTTCCCCGACCCCCCCCATAATTGCCCCTCCCCATAACAATCACTTTCTCTCCCTCCCATGTCACCCACTTCCCCCTCCTCACATCTCTCATATATATCAGCTTTTCATACTGTTGACCACTCCCTTGTCCTTCACACGCTCCTCTGCCCTGGTATTCGAAAAAAAGGCCTGTCCTGGCTTATTGCCGAGACCTCTCATCATTCCATAATGTGCCATTATGTAAGTCTTGGTGTTACTCGTATTGAGACCCTGAAATAGGGTCTCTCCTGGAGTGGAGAGCGAGAAAGAGAGAGAAGGAGGATTACGCCAGGATTTACACTATGTTAGTTCAATCATAGCCAACTAGTGAAATCCCACCAAAGCAGACACTGCAAAATGGAAGACACCAGGCTAAACTATGACCTAAATAACGTAATTCTGAGCATTAACCTTCACACCATTTAGTGATAAGGGCATGATATGATAATGCCTTATTAGCATATCTTTTGCATATCAGTATCATTAATGTCGGTTATAATTAATGATATGCACTTTACAGGAGAAAATATGGCGTTGTTTTCCTTAGTGAGGTGAGTACAGTGTTAGGTTAACATCATGTTACGTGGCCTAACAGAGTTTAGTGAACCTGGGCCTAAATGGCCATGGATAATTACTCCATCATTTAGTAACAGAAGCATAAAGGTCTCGGGGGAGTCAAATTTGACGTTTCACTCATAATTCACTACAGCATGGGCTTCAGTGCCAGCCTATGGGCACTGGGCCCCATGCCTTCAGGGGGCCCTGCGTTCCCTCCTCTCCCTCCTCCTTTCAGTACCGGGATTCAACTTCTGCCCGACCGGAGGGGTGAGCTGAAGGAGGGTGCGGGGCCCCCGGAGCATTAAGGGAGTGAGAGGTGTGGGTGTGTTGAGAGGGGGGGTTCTTAACTTTCCTGGAGCAGCCCTCCTCCTGCAGTGTCACGTTGTCATGGTGACCCGACATCCAATTACGCTGCGACATCACATGACAACGTGTTGCCATGAGAACATGACATTATTACACTGCTGTGCTGCAGGGAGGCCCGCACTTCAAAGATTCACCCGGGCCGGAGGGGTAATTATCCTTACCTATCTCTGCCTGTGTGCTGGCTTGGGCCCCACAAACACTTAGGCCGACCCTGTCTCAGATTTTATAATAGCAAAAAGGGTGCTTGGAACTTAAATATAAATATATAAATACACATTATTATGGATCATAATAATTGAGTTCACTTTGAGAACATATTTAAGATTTGTTTCTTCAGAGTGGGAGAGGAAATAATGTATGACTTGTCACATATTAACTAAGGCTGAGGCCATAGAGGGTTGAGCAGAGCCGAGCCGCGCTGACGCTGAGGCTCGCCTGCTGAAATCTGCGTGATTTCATGCCCATGCAGGCGAGCCAGCGGGCGTGATCGGAAGCGGGGGGAGACTGAGGGAGGCGGGGCAGTGATGTCGCTGGGCCAATCGCCCGCGACGCACCGACATCGACGTCACGGCGCCGACATCACGGCGCCGTGACGTTGACGCAGCTCCACGCTGATTGGATATTTTCAGCTGACAGCGCGCTGAAAAACAGCTTGGCTGTCGGCTGAAAAATCCAGCGCCTCAGCACGCTTGCGGACGCTCGCGTGAGCTTCCTCTCAAGGCATCCTCATTGAGGATGCAGGGGCTCAGCGCGGAACGTCCGCACGGCTCAGCGCGGCCTGTCCTTCTATGGACTCGGCCTAATGCTCTCTCTACATTACATAACATTTCAGAGTACAACGTGATCCTTCATCATAATTGATAAGATTGATATCCTTTTCAGTTGATAATAGTCTTATGTTTTTGATGTTTGGTGAGAGTATTTTGTATCGTTAATTTTTTTCTCTTCTAATAGTATGTTCCTCTTTAAGTGCTATCGATGTTTATATCCGGCAAGCCTGTGTTATTTTGATTGTTCATCGTTTCAGATGTTGCCAGTTCCTGGCCCTTTGTGCATCACACACCCCACACTTTGATTACGCTTTGCAAATGCTCATTCTTTCACAATGGAGAAAAGTAAACTTCCATAAAAGGCTGGATGTTGGGACACTGCTCAAACAGGTTAAGGTGCTCATTACTACCTGTTACCAAATATGGCTTTATTTCTAGAGACGGGCGAACCAATCCAAATCCGGTTTCTGGGATTTCCCCCTTTTTTCTTTTTTTTTTTACAAGATCAAATATGATTCCCCCAACCCAATCACACAAATTCTCTCTCATTCTCTCTCTCTCTCTCTCTCTCTCATTCTCTCTCTCTCTCTCTCTCTCTCTCTCATTCTCTCTCTCTCTCTCTCTCTCTCTCATTCTCTCTCTCTCTCTCTCATTCTCTCTCTCTCTCTCTCTCATTCTCTCTCTCTCTCATTCTCTCTCTCTCTCATTCTCTCTCTCTCTCTCATTCTCTCTCTCTCTCTCATTCTCTCTCTCTCTCTCATTCTCTCTCTCTCTCTCATTCTCTCTCTCTCTCTCTCTCATTCTCTCTCTCTCTCATTCTCTCTCTCTCTCATTCTCTCTCTCTCTCATTCTCTCTCTCTCTCTCATTCTCTCTCTCTCTCATTCTCTCTCTCTCTCTCTCTCTCTCTCTCTCTCTCTCTCTCTCTCTCTCTCTCTCTCTCTCTCTCTCTCTCTCTCTCTCTCTCTCTCTCTCATTCTCTCTCTCTCTCCTCTCATTCTCTCTCTCTCTCTCTCATTCTCTCATTCTCTCTCTCTCATTCTCTCTCTCTCTCATTCTCTCTCTCTCTCATTCTCTCTCTCTCTCTCTCTCTCTCTCTCTCTCTCATTCTCTCTCTCTCTCTCTCTCTCATTCTCTCTCTCTCTCTCTCATTCTCTCTCTCTCTCTCATTCTCTCTCTCTCTCTCATTCTCTCTCTCTCTCATTCTCTCTCTCTCTCTCATTCTCTCTCTCTCTCTCTCATTCTCTCTCTCTCTCTCATTCTCTCTCTCTCTTATTCTCTCTCTCTCATTCTCTCTCTCTCATTCTCTCTCTCTCTCTCTCTCTCTCTCTCTCTCTCTCTCTCTCTCTCTCTCTCTCTCTCTCTCTCTCATTTTTAATCTGCATTGTGGATTGTCAGTGATAGAAAAAAAAATCTGAAAAAGGTGGATTGCCCTTTTTGAGACTAATCTGCGGGAATCAATGGGCCAAAGTAACCAGCCGATCCGAGGCGGATCCAATTCTACTAAAGAATTTCTTCCATCTCTATTTATTTCTTGGCTTGAGGGAAAAGATTGCAAACACAATTGTGTTCTTATTCAGATTTGTGTTAAGGTCTTTAAGGCTAATAGTAACAAGTGCACTGCTACAGGCCTTTTAAGTAAATGTGCAAAACTAAAAAGAAAAATTAATAATTGAATAATGATTGTGTGGTGTGTGGTGTGTGGTGTGTGTAATTGTAGACTCGGTGCCTGAAAGCTGTGGGATTTGGGGTTTGTTTCTTTAATTGCCAAAAGCTGCCATTTCCAATTCACAAGGTTATTTCTGTAAAAGCCATTTGGGGTTTATTGTTTAACCAACAGGAGTAAAGAGAAGTGCATGCACTGTAGTTTTAAAAGTAACACAATAATTGTCCATCAATTATTCAGTGTATACATACGAGCTACAATACAACAAATGTTTTCTTCGAGATTTACAAAGCAGGGACCATTCATTATATCATTATGAAGTGAATGGGTAATATATTGAAATTTGTCCCTGTCCTTTAAACGAGCAATCCATGCAATATGCTAGATGTGTGATTTAAAAATAAATAAATACTACTTATAACATTTTTTTTTAAATGTAACACTTAATGACATTTTAAATGACCTAAACATCATTTGATATCTCTGTTGCAATCACTTTCCCAGCCGTGCTAGATATTTGCAACACTTTCTTATTTGTGATTATTTGTTGCCAATATTCCCAGCAGTTTGAGCTGCAAACTGTAGCAATAGATAATGTTATAAGAATACATTGTAGCTGCTGAGTTACACTGACTGAAGGATTGGTTGAAACTGAAAGGCAGCCATTTAGTAAACCCTGATTGATCACTGGAGAACTAATCGATCGACATCTTAGGTAATTAGTTTTCAACAAGGGTAATCAAAGGTTGCATTTATTAAAACAATAAAATACATAAATATTTGTTTAAAGTGGTGAGCACCCTGCCTCTTTAACATCAGACGAATACACCTCTTCATTTCCCACTTACATACTTAAACCTGCTGCAGAACTGTACCTCTGACTTGAAGGGATACATTGAAATGTAAATGATCTGTTCATAAATACATTATTATGCACAAGATTAAAAATCAGGATTTTTTGACCCACAGATTCACTCAATTAAACAGACGATATTCACAGCTGAAAACGTTACTATTCATGTATTGTTTTCAAACACACACAAAATGGAAGTAGAGCAGGTTTAACCATACAGCTGTTTATGTGGACCAGCGTTGGCCAACTCCATTCCTCAAGGGCCACCAACGGGTCAGGATATCCCTGCTTCAGCACAGGTGAAGACAAGCCACTAATCGAGCCACCAGTGCTGAAGCTGGGACTGATTGAGCCACCTGTGCTGAAGCAGGGATATCCTTAAAACCTGACTTGTTGGTGGCCCTTGAGGACTGGAGTTGCCCACCCTGATATAGATCTTTAAGCAGTCTTCATGCTCATTGATAATCAAAATGGTTAATGTCCAAGCATTACTATCCAACAGTATATAAGACTGCTATCTTTATAAATAAATGAGACTATGAGAAACTTAACAGGGCTGAACAAATCAGGAAAGAAATAAGAAAAATGCAGATATGGATCATTTAATTACAATATGTATGGAAATCCACCCAAAAGGTACTGTAGCTTTTTGTGAATGTATTGTCTCATAGGGGTAGATCTTCAGAAGGTCGCTAATTTTTTTATGTTCCGTTAATGTCAATTTATCGTATCCATATCCGTAACCCGTATCCACAAAGGTGCTTAGCGTAGCGATGTCCTGGCATTTCCCTTAAAAATAACAGAACAATAAATCTGAACGGGATTTAGGCTTAGGCTAAAGCCCCGGTATCTCCGCTGCAACGCGCGCCCGCGAGATTGGCGGCGCGTGCAGCCGATTACCTGGTCTGCAGCTCACTGCAGGAAGAGAGACCGGGGGGGGCGTGGCGGGGGAGTGACGGAGGCGCGGCCATGACGTCACCCGGCAGGTTCGCCCTCATTGGCTGAACCGCCGGGGGGCGTGCCGTATCGCTCGACGCAAGTCCTGCTCTCAATTCTATTGAGAGCAGGAGCAGCTCTCGCCCCAGCGCTGCGGCCCCCCCTCGGAGCGGGCCCGGCGCCATTGAGGGGAGGGCTCTCATCGGTGGTAGGCAGCGGGGTCAAGGCCTTACTCATATGCAAATCATAGGGCAATGAGCAGCTTACTTAACAACAGAGATCCTCAGATCCTCCGTTACTGTTGGCGCAGGATAATACCTCTACGATATTGAGCACCTTCCTAAAGCCGCCCTTACTCACATCCACACCCTGATTATCACTGCGTTATTTCTTGGAACCGTCTAAAAGCAAGAGTGTAGGACTTAACCCTTTAATTACAAAAGTTACGTGTCACACAAAGTTATATCTATTATGGATCATATAAATGTCTGAAACACAGCATACACTTTATTATGTTTTTTTTGTGATTAAAGTGATATGTTTGTGTGAACTAATATGGTATATAATGTAATAATTACTTTATAAAGTACAGGTGTACTATAATGTATATTCATACATACCTCAACAACATAAATTAATATTTCATTTTTATTGATATTTCATTTTTTATTAATGTTCAATTACAATAAATGAAGGATGTTCGTCCTTCATTTGTTTTAATTGTATATTAATAAAAATGATAGTAATGTATTAATGTATATTGTCAAGTTAATGTGTACAAATGAAAAAATGAACAATAATATAACAAGATTTGAATTAGCTTTTGATAAAACGCATGAAAATCTCCATTAATAGCGCTGCTTTAATAACGCGCCTTAATGTTTCTCCAATGCGCATGTGCCGTGTATAGAGAACGTGTCTCTGAGACATGAAAATCACACTTAATAGCGCTGCTACTTTGACCAACGGACATTATTTTTGCATCTCATTAGCTTTGGGGATCCCTATTAATAAGAAGAAAAATAATGTCCGGGTCCCTATTTCAGGAACGTGAAGTTATTAGGTGAAAATTACCGGAGCCCTGAAGATCTGCCCCATGGATTTTAATCGCCCACAATATCTTTGTTCATTCCATATTTCTGCTTATTTTCAAAACTGGCCTTTACTTCTGAGGAATTTGTCCAGATCCTCTGAAAAATGAAAGGATTCAGAGACATTTGACTTTATGTTCTTGAATACTATGCTGAACTTCTACCTAATAAGTGCCACTGTTGTTTTAAAGCTTCCCCAACTGCTGAAAACTTTGCCAAATGTGATTTTTTTAAAGCTTGCATACAGTTATTGCTCAGCATGAAATAAAAACTAGACCACAATATATTTATCATTTTTCTTATCTCCTGCTATGACCACTGCTGAAATAAAGTTCTTATGCGATTAAACATGCCTGTAAATGACAACAAAACACAATTAGGATAATTTATGCACAAAAACTGCCACGAAAATACATTATGGAGCAGGAATTAGGTAAGAAAGGGCATATTGAGAAAGTCTACAGACAATGAGAATAAAGAAGGAAGAAAAGGCAATATTAAAAACAATGGTTATTCATAGGCTGCTGAGAAGAATGAATACAGCCACCTCTGGGGGGGGAATCATGTCAGAAATACACAAGTAGTTTGACTCTCGAGACTTACAACAATTAGATTTATAAGATGAGAGTCTGTGCAACTGCAAATATGCAAACATATGACCAAATCTCTTTTATAACAACACAGCATGAAATAAAACATTAAACTCACACACCAGCAATATGAATAGAAAGTAAATCCTCATATAGCCAATCAACTGAGAACCCAATACATGAACGCCTATAGAGGAAAGAGAGTGGAAATTAGCCCTGTGGCAGAAGGTCAGGTTTAAAGGATTTCCCTGCTTCAGCACAGGTGGCTTAATCAATGGCTCAGTCTTTGACTGAGCCACCTATGCTAAAGCAGGGATATCCCTAAAACCTGACCTGTTGGTACTCCAAGCAAAATACAGGTAAACTGGGAAGAACAAATCTCATATAGGAGTGCCTGAAAACACAGTGACAGATAAGGAGTATAACTGGCAAAGTATGGTGCTACAAGGTTAATGACCCACTGAAGTAGACTTGTGGCCAGCATACACAGGAACAGTACAAAGGTAAATTCAGCTGGAACAGTAAACTCCTCAGTGTGCAAAAAAAACAGCCAGTGCTGTCTGGACTTACTTCGTTATGCCCCATATAGAGTTTCATTCCGCCAGTGGATGTAACGAGCGATAGCCCCGCCCCTTTCCCAAATGCAGCAAATTACTTTACAATGGTGTCTGCTCCTGCGGGTGCGTTCTGTGTCTGCCGCAACGTGCGGACAAGAACATTAGCGGCTGCTCTCTATAATTGCCAAAAATCATATACAGCTTTATGCTAATTCTCCATCCAACAAATTATTGGGAAGTTTGTGCCTTTGCACACTCAGAAAGAAGGAACCAATGCTATACGTTTTGTGGGTTTTCTTGGATTGATCTGGTGCTGTTTTTCACCATTTTTGCAGTTGGAAGACTCTGATAAATATCCTCCCCTTCAAGTTCATGAGGTTTTACCATTTGAACTTGCAGCTCATTACAACAGAACATCCGTTGCTCACCTACATGGCTACATTTCTAACATCCCTAATGTTAGTTCTACAGAAAATAAGGCAAGCGAAAGACTTTTTAAAACATGTATAGTATACCAAAATGGCATTTCTTTATGTAAATAAAAGCTAGTGTGTGCTTCCCACTCCTTCCTGATCTAAACCACCAACAATTGTGTTGGGAACACATTTCCTTATCCGTACAGATGCAGCAGATGTTACTGCTTCAGTTAACGCAATGCAGTTGTGAACACTGGTGCGTTATTTAACAGTGGCACTATTAAAAACAATGGTTATGGAAATAAGCCATGTATTATTTAATGTAGTGTAGTATTGGGTGCGTTATTTCACATCAATGGGGGTAATAACATCTGCTAATAAAATACAAAAAGCAAAAAGCTTAAAACTCACCCTGTGTTGGTACTTACGTCTGGTGCTCAGTAACTTCCCCTCCAGGTGCAATTCACATACACAGAAAAATATTAAATCAGACCGGCACTCATAATAATAAAAAAAAAAACTTGCTAACTCAAATGGGCTGAGGCAAAGGGCCCTGATATGCTGACGTTGCTTGGATACATCCATGTGGTGACTATGTACCTCTAAATACAGTACGTATATATATATATATATATACACACACGTGGTTCAAGCTTGCTTTTAGACCCTTTGTGGAAGTTTTTGCTTAAATCGGCTGTTATAATTATCTATTTATTCTAATTGAATAAACTGTTTGGAATGACCCATTGGAGATAACAAGTTTTTTATTTTCTATTACTAGTGCTGTTCTGATTTAATATTTTTCTAGGGAATAACATCTGCTACATGATGGCTACATCAGTAATTAGATCAGGGGTGCGCAAACTTTTTTGTTTGCACCCCCCTGCCTGCTCTCAATGCTGCTCACGCTCCCCCTGCCAGCCCCCCTTACTTTATTTTCTGTATCGGCAGCGTCATTTGATGTCACAAGGTCATGTGACGTCACATTTCCATGGCAACACGTTGTCATTTGATGCCGCGTTGTCATGGTGACACGTCCCTGGAGAGCAGGTAAGAGGCAGTTACAAAGTCCTCACGTGCTCTCCCAGCATTTTATTTAAATGTTCTGGGGGAAAGGGCCTCTGTAAGCGCCGCACCCCCTCCCCCCTCCTGGAAAATGTCATGCCCCCCAGATTGCGCTCCCTTGGATTAGATTATAGTGTACAGAACCTTAGAAACCTTCATATGTACTGTACACTCGTTTAAGAATGAACTGCCAAACTCATTTAAATTGTAATCCTTATGCCTCGGCATGGGTTGCGCGAGCAAGATACAGCCCTGTATGGTGCCGGGCCCAGTAGCTACCTGCACGCACCTGTAGAAAGCGCGATGCGCAACCGCATTTTGTAAAGACAAGGATTTTGTCTTTTTTTGTGGCGCCAGCGTCACGTGGTTTCCTGCAAACCAATGATAGCGCAGATGTTTTAAAGCCAATCACAGTGAGTTACATTTAAACCAATGGGAGAGGATGTGACGTCATGGCTGCGCCCCCTCGTCGTGTGTCCCATCTCAGAAAGTCAGTGAATGGTGAGTCAACTGATCGCAACATTTATGTGTGCACGCGACGCCAGATGCCCTGCTGCGCGCGTGTACACGCTCACGGGGCGTAGCCTTAGATATTAGAGTCGTGGAGCAGTTTACTCCCCTATGTCCACTTAAAATGACCATAATCTGTCTGCATGACACATTCACACAGGACATCAGCATAGGTGTAAAGGCTCCATATGTAGGACTCCTTACATAACTGCACGCATTGCAATGTCATTTTCTATGTTTGAAGTTCTCATTACAGGAACATAAATAAGTAAATCCCTACTTAACGCTCCAATATTTACACTTAGGCCTCGGGCATGGTGCCTCGGGCCACCCTGAGCAGCGCTACAGCTCTGCCTCACCTGCTCAAGCTGGGGCTTGTTTGCGTCCTGGCAGGCGAGGCAGTGAGCGTGCTTTGGGGGCGGGGCGAAGGCGGAGCGGAGGCGTGGCGGGAGGCGGGGCTAGCCCATCATTCCCATTGGATGGTTGCGGTCACGTGACCACTCCTCCGCTCCCCTCAGCGCCGAAATTCAAACCTGCCTGTCTCCTGAAAATTTCTGAGCCTCCGCACGCATGCGGAAGTGTGCGGAAGCGGCTGCTAAAGCCGCGCTGATCACAGATGCAGGGGGTAAGTGCATCTGCTCAGCGCGGCTCAGCAAGGCTCAGCACGGCCTGCTGTACCATGTCCCAGGGGCCTTATGGTTTCATAAATCCATGTACAGTAAATATACAGTATTTTACATATGCAGAAACTATGTAATAAACATAAAATGCATTGAGGGTATACATTAGAAGATTGATTTATAATGCTTGATAGAGGAGATAGAAGTGGCATTCTCCATAACATTTGTTCCATCCAATTGAAGAAACTGTGTTACTATACTCAGTTATGAATGATTATCTTCTGGCAATAGTCCTTTTCATGGAGATGCTTTTAAAATGGTGCTAATTTATTCCCACATCTATTAATGATGATCTGACAAGATAATAGCAATTTTAGTTGTATATGAAAAATACATGATGCAACACTATAAAAACTTAAAATGTCAATGATAACTTAACATTATCATGCAAGCAAGTTTAATATGGTATGTGAAGTGTCATATTTCATTATGGCTCATTTAGTCTGGCTTTGTAACAGTATAAGTTATATTGTTATCACACTGACTTTAAATGGCTTTAATAAATGATTCAAAGAGCCAGGAGAACACTGCGAGGCTGTTTAAATCATTAAGTCGTTATCCCCATATTACTGCATCTTGTGAAATGATTATAACAAAACAGTGTAATATCTGTGAAGTATATCACACAACATACTAATACAGTATTAACAAGAAATGGGAATCCCAAAGCACATCCTAGTTCTAGCCTAGCTCTACGATACACAGGAATAGAAGAGAATGTTATAATGGGCTGTTTATTAACATCTGTTACAAAACATGGTTTAAACCAGCACTAGATTGATCAAAGAAACATGCAATTGAAAGTAGTGGGATTATTTTCTTTGTTAAACATTAGGGTTATTGTTGCCAAGATATTTTTTTAGGGCTTGAGCAGAAAGCTAAGGGTGTTCTCCTACAATTCATTTGCTACGTGTGATATTTATCTTTTCAAAACCAGAGTGGAGATCTTTAGACTGCATTTATTTTTTGTTGTATACTTGAATGAAAGAAAAGTAGCCAGGTGTTCAAGTGAGTCAGTAATTCTCGCTGTCAGAAAAACGCTGTCTTTTGTCAAATGTTTAGTTCAGGGGTAGCCAACTCCAGTCCTCAGGAGCTAACACAGGTCAGGTTTTCAGGATATCCCTGCTTCAGCACAGGTGGCTCAATCAGTGGCTCAGTCAAAGACTGCCTACTTATCAATGTATTATTACACGAGATTTCAATATTTCACAAGTGTCCTTTTCAAATGCACTTGCACTGATTATTAATACATCTCAAGAAGACACTGTTGAGGTTGCAAGATCTCCTGTAAATACATTCTGCAGATCCCGCAACACATGGACAGATTTGTAGAATTCAATAGCGGATTCAGCGATCCGTTGGCGGATTCTTTAGAATCCTGAATTGCTGAATCCGCGGATTGGATTCTACAAATCCGCCCACGGGTTGTATCCAATGTCAGACTTTAATGAATCTGCGCGGGTTGAAATCGGGAAAATCGGTGATTTGGGGGGTAACATTAGCGAACATCCGGGAAACGGATTTCGGTGGATTCGCCCATCTCTACTAAGGACATAAAGTTGTAATCAGAAATGGCTTATCAAAGTTATGATAACTCAATTCCAAAGGAATCAGATTGAGAATAAACTTTCTACTCCAAAAAGTGTCTGAGTTGAAGACTACTGACTTCTGCATTTGTGTATTACAGACTCAGTAGCACCTATTGATTTACAAGCTTCTGAATGCAGTAGCAAATCTTTGTTTCCAGTCTCAACTTCCGGGAACCTACAACCTCTAAAAGCCTCGACCTCACAGGCTCTCTCGCTCTTGGCTGCTGTGCATGCTGAAGATTAACATTACACCTACTGTATACTATCGGTAAAAAGGGATACTGGTTTTGTGCCAGACCACCAAACATTCTGCCTTTTCACCTGCTTCTCACCTGCATGTCACATCAGCGTAAATCATCAGTCTTCTAGTTTAGAAAACCCTCACACTCGCAACATAAACTCAGAAATAGAAAAAAGTAATAGTAAAAGAGGGGTCGCATCTATAGTTTCCAGTCTTAGCATAGACCGGGGATGCTCATCTTCAGTCCTCAAGCCCCTCCCCCCACCAGGTCAGGCTTTCAGGATATCCCAGCTTCAGCAGAAGTGGCTCAATCAGAGGCTTAGGGGCCTATGCTATAAGCCTCGATAAGCCACTTATCGAGCACTTATCGGCCAAAATGCCTACTGCTATTCAGTAAGCCTCGATAAGTGGGCGATAAAGGCATGAATCGCTGAATTTTTCAGCTGTCTTAAAAAATCGCCGGGTGACTCGCTCGGCGATAAGCCACTTACCGGCAGGTTCAGAAACTCATGCAATTCTAGTAGCCATGATTAGCTTATCGCGGCTCTAGAATGGCGAGTTTCTCCGAAAAATCCTTATGCCAGGAAAAGTTGGCGTGAAGGTGGTGAGAAGCTGCTGAGAGGCGGCTAGACATGACTTAGAAAAAAAATGCATTTTTCCTGCATCAGATTCATGACGGGGGTCTCCGGAGTTTATACCCATCAATATCAGCACTGGAGGCCCCCGGCATGAATCCCATGCAATAAAAATGCATTTACAGGCAATGAAGGGGTTAACTACCACTGGCTACCACTGACATCTTTGTGTGTTGCAGGGGTGGGTGAAGGTGGCATTTTGCCATTGGTGGGTATTTAGGACTTGCGAGGGGGGTGGGGGTTGTTGGTGGAGTTAACCCCTTCGTTACCTTAGCAGTTAATACTTGACTTGAATAGGTGTTTTTGGACAAATGCAGAGTGAGTAACCACTTTGGAAGACTATATAGTGAATTACCCCCTTCGACTGATAATGATAGCAGGCTAAATATAGCCTTGTAGCCTCTCTCATTTTCTTATGTCTTGATTTGAACTTCCAATGGGTGGTGTCTCTTCACACTTGTGAAGCTCTGTTTTGAGTTGTTAGCATTTTCAGTATCGCACTGTCAAATTACTCGTCCATCACAGCTGATGAGAAACAATCTGAGAAAAGTCCTCATCATTCTTTTCCATATTGTATTATCTGTGAGCTCAATCTTGCAATTCATTCGAAAAGAGGCATTTCTGTACAAGATCTGAAATTATTTTTTAGGGGTGTTAGACAAGATTATAACAATTACGGTGGAAATGTGGCATACTTGCTAATATTAGCTTGAGCTTGTCTTCACATAATGATCCAAAGTTTTTATTTCGCTATGAAACAGAACTTGATAACAGATATTTCAAAAATGCAACAGGTATGGCAAAGGAGTATGTGCAATATCCATGAGCTCAATTCCTCTGTATCTTAAATCCCTTGAAAATAACAATAATGCACGTGCAATTATTTTGCCATGGGGACTGAAAAGTATAGATGCGAATAAGTATGTGCTTCTAAAACAGGGGTGGCCAACTCCAGTCCTCAAGAGCCACCAACAGGTCAGGTTTCTAGGATATCCTGAGGTACTGATTGAGCAACCTGTGCTGAAGCTCGGGATTGATTGAGCTACCTGTGCTGAAGCAGGGACTGATTGAGCCACCTGTGCTGAAGCTCGGGATTGATTGAGCCACCTGTGCTGAAGTTGGGATATCCTGAAAACCTGACCTGTTGCTGGCCCTTGAGGAATAGAGTTGCCCACTCCTGTTCTAGAATCGCATACTTATTCTCATCTGTTGTTTTCAGTCCCAATGGCAAAACAATTTTAATGACGTAATTATATATTATACAAATAATGCCAGCATCCCACAATCGTTTCCTGTGAGTGGGCAAAACATAAATGAGCCACAATCTGCAGAGAATGATCATGTGCAGCATCTTGATTTCCTTTACTGCCTGCCCTGTTACCCTTCAGCCCACATTAATAACCAAGAAACAGGCATGTCCTCCTTCCCAGCATTGCCTTCTGGTACTGGTATCTGGAGAGCATCAGCTGATGCCAAGGTCAATATTCCTGATATGATGTTTGGGCTTCAATATGTTCATTTAACCAGTTGACTGCCAGCCGTGCATTGCCTTGTAAGTCAATGCAACCCCCAATCAGGCAGCAGCACATAGATCAAAGTAGCACTGCAGCACTGTTCTTTACAATATATCATCTTCAAATCCCTTTATCACGCTATACCTTATCTTATCCAAATGTTATGCTGCCCTTCTGCCCATTGGAAGGCCTTCATACAGCACAGAAATGTGCAGTTATTAATACACCTCAGGGGTGGCTGCCTCATTGCCCATGACATCCAGGAGAAAGCGTTGTCCTTGAGAGATGATGCAAACATGATGTGGTATACAGTATATGTGCAATTGTGATCAGAGCCGCCATTCTATTCAGTAGTGTAGAGCTGTGAAGCAGTGATGAGAGCTGACACATTGCATGCAGGTATTGTACTTTTGTTTATTCTCACCATCTATGCCAGTAAGAAAATCACCTCTAGAACAATTTGTCTTCGAGTATACCGCACTAAGCAACGGCAGAGGGGATCAAATCATCTTCAATGCTGTGAGGGCGTCTGGATCATTCAAAATGCCAATGTTGTTGTAATGTATGCTTGATTAGCCAACTTGTGAATGCCCATTAGGCTGTAAGATATTGCCTTTGGCATTAGGAGTATTTGTTACACCAGTGAAGTGACTGATCGGGTCTGTCCAGAAAGAAACGCTTGTTTATAATCGGTTATCATCACACTGGGGAAGCCTGATAAATGTGACAATATTTGGCACTGCCAAGACAGGAAGGTGACTTCACCGACACGGATTAGTGGTAGCAAATCAAAATGTTTTTCTTCAGTGTCGCCAAGTGAGGGTTAGCAGGTAATCTCTGCAGGGGACATTAAACTTGTTAAGGATACATATTCTGTGCCAACCTCACTCCAAGAAGCAGATTTGTATATATAAATACTGTATACATTAAGACAGGGGTGGCCATCTCCCGTCCTCAATGGCCTTCAACAGGTCAGGTTTTCTGGATCATTCTGAACGACTCACTGATTGAGCCACCTGTGCTGAAGTAGGGATATTCTGAAAACCTGACCTGTTGAAGGCCCTTGAAGACTGGAGTTGACCACCCCTGCAATAAGAAATGGATACACCTGAAAACCTTTCACATTTACTTATGTACAGACAGAATGTTTTCTGATTACAAAAAGTGGACGCTTTAAATTCTCTTTATTTTCCATTTTCTTTCTTTCATTGTGAATTCTTTTTTTGTTCCAGAGAAAATCTTGCTATGAATTCAAAGGGCACCAAAAGTCGCTATTTTATATGTAAAAGATGCTTTGTTCCTCATCAAATAAGTCTCGGGAGGTCTACAGTATGTAACAGCAGAGGGAAAGGAAGGTGTGTTTAGATGCACCGTTTTTTGGAGCAGGGATGCAGCATATGTAAGAACAGTATCTTACATCTGACGCAGTATATTAAACATGGCATTTCAGACGTGGAGTATTTTCTTTTTTTTTCAAATAAAAGGCAAAAAGAATTACACAGACTGTGATACATCTCATTATAATCTGGACACCATGTAACGCCTCCCAAACTTCTACTGACTCACCCCAAGGTGCCATATTGGAGCAAAATTATTTGACACATAGATG
Source organism: Ascaphus truei (assembly GCF_040206685.1). Lineage (NCBI taxonomy): Eukaryota > Metazoa > Chordata > Amphibia > Anura > Ascaphidae > Ascaphus > Ascaphus truei. Next base: position 12,305,335 of record NC_134490.1, on the reverse strand, counting down.
CAGGGTGAAAATGCTCTGGTTGTTTTCGAAAATTGCCTTTCTACATAGCCCCCTAAATACAGATGCAGCGTGATGGTCGGTCGCACTGCTCACGTAACCTGCTGCGGTCGCGTTTGTTATTCATCTGTGCACGCGGAATACCAGCGGCCAGACTAATGTCCCATCGAGATAAATGGCCCATCGGGATTAACACAGGGGGGGGCACCTGTGTCTGAATGGGACCCCCATTGTGTGAATCCTACTGGGCAGCACCTGCCTGTAGGAGACGCGGCGTAAGAGGGAGACTGAATCTGTCACTCTCCCTGCGCGCCTCTAACAGGCGATCGCACAGCTCTTATTTTATTTTAATAACACTGTATTGAAGCAGGGGGTCTCTGGAGCTGAACCACAATCATTTTAGGTCCGCGGACCCCTGCATCTCGGGTTACAGGCCATCCCTAGGCATACCTTCGGTAAGGCACTGCCTAGAGGCAGCAGGTCTCAGGGGGCGGCAAGAGAGAAAGTGTAGCAGCACTGACGCTTTCCGTTCTTTTTTGAATAGTATTGGAATAGAAGCAGGGAGTCTCCGGATCAGAACCGCATTAATTCCAGCTCCGGGGACACCCTGTTTCCTTAGATACTTACTGTCTTAGGCTGAGCCTATACCGTGTGCCCTCGCATGAGGCAAGCACAAAGTGCAGGAACCCTTGAGGTCGCTCCTAGTGCGCGCGCACGACGGAGCGACCGTGTTTTGAAAAGACAAAAAAAATGTATTTTCAAGCGGCGGCCTCATCACGGCCGCGTCACGTGAGCGGTTCAGCCAATCACGGCAAACCAGTTCCGTGGCATCCCCCCACCACGCCCATGCCACGTCCCCCAATCGCCTCCAACACTATGAGCTCAGATCCCTTGTGCTACAGCAGCAAGAGCTCACACTCTCGCAAGCAAGCGGATCTCGGTATCAGGGTTAAAGCCACCAGTCACATGGGTCAATAGGAAGCTGCATATTATGTCATGACTTCCTTCCATGTCATGGGACATCTAAATCTGAACAGCAGTTGCTAGCACCCCCTAAGGAAGTAAGTATCTCAGGAAGCAGGGGGTCCCGGGACTGAAATTAATGGGGTTCAGCTCCGGAGACCCTGTGCTTCCTACCTAGGGCAAAATATATATATTTTTTAAATATTGGGGGGGGGGGTTGTTTTGGGGGGGCGGGGGGCGTCCTTATTAGTGCTTGCCTAAGGGTGACATAACCTAGAGACAGGCCTGGCGTGTATCACATGGGTCTCTCTGCCCGGTGGTGAATTTACGTGCTGAATAAACTAAATAAGGTGCAGCTTAGGGCTTTGCTATTTGAGGGGCCTCCAAATACTAAGGGGGCTATGCACTAAGCTCAATGGGTTTGCGTTCTGATGTTCAAAAAAAGCACGTCCGTTAAAAAGTGAGGCCGGGGACGCGATTCACTAAGGCCTTGAGTCCATTTTTTAATGTACGTGCTCAAAACACCCACAGCGTACGTGTTGCTTTTTTCCCCCCTGCTAGCGTTCTTAAACTTCACGTACGCTAGCTGATAGAAAAAAAATCCGCATGTAACATTTGCATGGAGATTTGCCATCTCCATGCAAGGCTGTTACAGGCGATCGTACACTAAATAAATACATTTTCATAATAGTGTACATGAGCAGGGGGTCTCCGGAGCTGAACCGCATTGGATTTCAGGTCCGAGGACCCCCTACTTCAGGAGATACAGGCCCCGTTATGGGGTGCCGGTATCCCCTGCAGAATTTAAATGTCCCGGTCACGTGACGCGGAAGCTTGAAACTGCAGGGGATACCGGCACCCCATAAAGGTGCCTGTATCTCGGGAAGCAGGGGGTCCCTGGACATAAAACCAATGCGGGGCAGCTCCAGAGACCCCCTGCACATCTACACTATGAAACACATGTATATTAAAAAAAGATTTAACAAACATCAAAACACGACCCCCGCCCCTCTGCCCCCCCCCCCCTCCGCCCAAACCCATACAGTACAGTAATGTGTAAAATAACTATTATCCAGATATGGATAATAGATTATTTGCCCATTAATAAACACTGCATTAGCATACCAAAATAAAGTTAAAAAAACCAGTAGCCAGCTAATCCAATAAATACAAGCAATAACAACATCAACAATGAATTAATTAAACCATTAACCAATGAAACCAATTAATTCCTAAATCAACTCAAAATGAATAGTAACACTAATCAATAAAACCCATGAATTACTACAACATTAATGAATGTAGACATTAAAAGACAAAGAAATACATTCAAACAATATCTGAAATAACCATAAAACGCATTAGCTAACATAATACAACATTAACTACAAATGAACACCAATCGCAAACATTTTATTAGCATTAAGCAGGAAAAAAACAAACAATCACATCCACATAAGAAATTGAAATTAAAACAACCAACAGCAATACCAAGCCACAAATGCCCCCCAAATACTGTCATAATAATGTATTCATCTGTACCCTAAAGTGGTACAGATTAATATATTATCAGTCAATGTGCATCCCCCAAAAAATCAAAAAACACATCCAGTGAAAAAACCTGTAAAAAGAGACATTTACAAACATTCAATATATTACTTACCATTAGAAGCGGTGGCCCTCCGACTCCCGGGGTAACAGGAAGCTCACGTACCTTGAAGGCCTCCAACAGCATCCGATGCCATCCGCCATGAAGATCCGGATCAGGTACCCAAATCTTCTTTTTTCTTTCTTTAATCACCTTCTTCTTTCTTCATCTGTCACTAGTTCTTGATCTTCTTTTTCTTCTATCTTAATCTGTCAATCCAAAAACCCCCATGGTAAATCCCAACCGTTGTTGTCTCGTCGTCTTCTTGGGCTCAAATGAGGCGTCACGGCCTTAAATAGGGCTTAGCATGACGTCTGATTGGCTGGAATCATTCCCTTTAAGTGACGTCATGTAAAAAAAAAAATTAAAGTCGGAACATGGTTTTAACAGCCAATCAGGTGGCTCTTAACCATTTTGAGGCTAAATGTGATGTCACAAGCCCTATTTAAGGAAGTGACGCCTCATTTGAGCCCAAGAAGACGACGAGACAAGATCGATTGGAATTTACCATGGGGTTTTTTGGATTGACAGATGAAGATAGAAGATAAAGAAAATCAAGAAATGGTGACAGATGAAGATAAAAGAAGGTGATTAAAGAAAGAAAAAAGAAGATTTGGGTACCTGATCTGGATCTTAATGGCGGATGGCATCGGATGCTGTTGGAGGGCTTCAAGGTACGTGAGCTTCCTGTTACCCCGGGAGTCGGAGGGACACCGCTTCTAATGGTAAGTAATATATTGAATGTTTGTAAATGTTTCTTTTTACAGGTTTCTTCATTGGATGTTGTAGACGGACGTTCACAGAGGTACACAATTGGAGACTTTTATAAGGTGAAATTATAATAAGGCTTTATTGTGCCTTTTCCTTTTCATCAGGAAATCATCCAAACATAGAACAAAGCTTCTATTCACTTGCGAGTATCTCTACTGAAAATAGCATGCAATTAATTCACAACTCCCTAAGTCAAGCATGTCTCGCAGCCCCAAAACATATAGCATGAAATAAGCAGATATAAGCAGTCTCTTAATAATGAAAGTCTTATCTGTTAACTGCTGTAGAGTAAGCTTCTCTGCTCTCCTGGAACCGCACCGTGCGTGCACAGAAAATGTCAGCATCCAGGTTTAGAAGTCTTCCCTGTGTCTTGTATGCAGCTCTGCTGTTTCTTCTTGGCAGAGCTCAAGACAGGTCAGCGCCAGAGATCTGTGTTCTCTTGGTCAGTCTCTTCTGGGAGACTCAAGAACCCTGCTCTGTCTCCAAAGTTTAGCCCACAAGTGAGCTAAGGAGTCCCTTCCTGTCTCGACAGACAGGCTTTTGTAAGCAATCTAGATCAGGCAGGTGGTGTTTATTAATTGACTACCTTCAGTTAACCACCACACTGCTAGATTAAAGGAACATTACTTGAACAGGGATTACTCCCCTGTTACAGATGTGTTTTTTGATTTTTGGGGGGGAGACACATTGACTGATAATATATTAATCTGTACCACTTTAGGGTACAGATGAATACATTATTATGACAATATTTGAGGGGCATTTGTGGCTTGGTATTGCTGTTGTTTTTTTTAATATCAGTTTCTTATGTGGATGTGATTGTTTGTTTTTTTTCCTGCTTAATGGTAATAAAATGTTTGCGATTGGTGTTCGTTTGTAGTTAATGTTGTATTATGTTAGCTAATGCGTTTTATGGTTATTTCAGATATTGTTTGAATTTATTTCTTTGTCTTTTAATGTTTACATTCATTAATGTTGTAGTAATTCATTGGTTTGATTGGTTAGTGTTACTATTCATTTTGAGTTGGTTTAGGAATTAATTATTTTGATTGGTTAATGGTTTAATTAATTCATTGTTGATGTTGTTATTGCTTGTATTCATTGAATTAGCTGGCTACTGTTTTTATTTAGTGAAGTATGTTTTTTTGGAGTTAGGTTTTATTATTGTGTATCTGGTGCATTAATGTATTGTAATTATGGTGCCCATTGAGTGCTATAGAGGCTTATCATGCCCATATTATTATTATAAGGGTATGATGTAGTACTATACTACTCAATGGGTACAGGGTGGGTATAGTCAGTTCTGGGTGGGTGCTTAGGCCTCCCGGGTTTGTATCGGGGAAGGGTGGGTTAACCCCTTAATGACTATAGCGGTTAGTAACCGCTAAGGTGATTAAGGGGTTAGGGGCCATTAGAATGTCTTTATTATGTATATACAGGCATACCCCGCATTAACGTACGCAATGGGACCGGAGCATGTATGTAAAGCGAAAATGTACTTAAAGTGAAGCACTAAATTTTCCCCACTTATCGATGCATGTACCTTACTGCAATCATCATATACATGCATAACTGATGTAAATAACGCATGTGTAACAGGCTCTATAGTCTCCCCGCTTGCGCACAGCTTCGGTACAGGTAGGGAGCCGGTATTGCTGTTCAGGACGTGCTGACAGGCGCATGCGTGAGCTGCCGTTTGCCTATTGAGCGAGATGTACTTACTCGCGAGTGTACTTAAAGTGAGTGCCCTTAAACCGGGGTATGCCTGTTCTGTATGCTTTCTTTCAACGGAGGACAGAGGGACCTGCTGTTGTGGTAAGTATAACTGTATTTATTTACTTTATTTATGTATGCTAATGCAGTGTTTAATAATGGCATATAATCTGTTATTCATATCTGGATAATAGTTATTTTGCACATTATTGTACTGTATGTGTTAGGGGGGTGTATTTAGTTAGAAATAATGTTTAGTATTTTTGTAGGCACAACATTGGTACCGCAGGCCCGCGGGTACCCCGAGACTCCCGCGGGGTCCCTCGGGGACCCCCGCAGGGTCAGCCGGGGACACCCGCCGGCCTGTTGTATGGGTGTTGCGCATGCAAAAATGTAAAGCTAGACATTTTTCAAAGTCCAGCTTTTTTTGCGTCTACCTTGAGCTAACGTGTTCTGTTGAACGCAACTTTCGTGTACGCTAAGGTTACGTAGCTTAGTGCATCCCGCTTAAGGGCAGAATTTAATACAAACAGGGTAACGAACGAGCAAAGTTGGACTTAGAAAAATTTCCTGAAAAATGTCAGTTTTAGAGCGCAAAGTGCCTGTTTGCGTGGCTTAGTGCATCGTGTTCAGCGCAACATCATGTTCTAAGAGCACTTTGCGCTCTAAAAACGATTTAACGGAGGTTAGTGCATGACCCCCTAAGAACCTTTTCTTTTTTTTTTTTTTTTTTTTTTTTTTTTTTTTTTTTTTTACAAATACCCATAATATATTTGAGGGGCACCGTAAATCCGAAGGGTCTATTCGCACTACAAAATAAACTAGAATGAAAAAAAAGTGGCTTGAATCTTTAGTAACAAAAGTTGAATGTGCGTTAGAAGCAACCTATGTCATGTAAAGGAAAGATGGACAACAGTGACAGCAACATTTCGCAGAAGAACATAATGGTTCGGTTAGTTCTTTTCGACTTCATAGCCACAGTCCCTGTTTTGTTTAAGTTTTAGGAATAGACTCTCACCCCCCTTCCATACAGTATGTGAGGAGTATTTAAACCAGTTTACGGCAGTTACCCTGCCCTGCCCCCTCCTGGTTATGTGAATGCTTTCTTAGAAAACAAAAATTGCACAAATGTTTTCATTTTTAGTGGACTTAAATATTTCAGAAGTTCAGCTTAGCGAAGATGTAAATCTGCTTACAAAAGACGAACCTGAAAATGCTGATGACAGCCTTATTGGCGAAATAAATCGGTTACATTTCTATATCAAGGAAAATCATCCAGGTAAAAAAAAGTTTCAGACCTTTATAATATCCTCGTTCGGGAGAAGATTCACTCCGCTTCCCCTTTCACTGAAGCAATATTGGGTGTATTTATAAGTTTGATGATAACCAATTGCTCAGGGCGGTGAAGGGTCTTTTTCGAGGATAAAAAAATGAGCTAAGGACGACCATGTGACAAGACAAGCTTCTGTGCATAGAAAACGATGACCTCTGTAGCCGATCATTTGAGATCATCAATAAATTTACTTTCCAAAAAAATCAAGAGAATAAAAGTTTAACAGTTTGAAAACATTTTTTTTTGTAAGTTTATAATCAAATAATTTTCCGTCATGAAAAAGTCTGCCCAAGTAATTATTTAAAACAAACTTTCATTTGTCTTAATCATTCTTTGTACAATATTTGTTTGACATCTTTTTAAAGGGGCTTCATCTTTATCATAGCTTAGGGCCTTGTGAAGACGTAATCCGCCACTGTCTCCGCACCACTCTTTAGGCCTTTAATTTGCCCCTCAAATCCTCCACATTTGAAGTAGGTGTAAGTCTTACATTCTACATGAGGTGTAAGAAACGGTTCGTACATATGTCACAGTTCTGCCCCCCAAAAAACAGAGCTGTGTGTTTAAACACACTTTTCTCTAAATTGATACACAGGGGCCTGCTCTAGTAGCTTTGAGAAGTGTGTGTTCGCATGGAAAGAGCCCTTTACGTTCTGGTAAGCCGGTCGCCTTATTCTAAACGCCCTTCCTGTATTTTCAAAGCGTGCGAGAGAGGCATTTTTAGAAGTGATTTTATTCTGGCCCTGCAAATCCCAGCGATATGGCCAAAATGTCTCAAGCTCACAAATTATGCCCATTCGTTTGTATTCTAGTACTTCCATTAAGTCCAAAATGCAAATATTTCCCCAATAGATAGGAGATTAGGCGTCTTAGTTATGGGCCAGTAATACTCTTCTCTCTGTGGCTTGTTAGTATAATAGTTTACATGTATGTGTTGAATGTGCTGAGACGTGTTTGTAGCTTTGAGCATATTACTCCCATCCTGTGTGATCTGCACTGGTTTCCAGTTTTCTTCCGGGTTTGGTTCATGTGGTCATTATTGCCTTCAAAACTTTGCAAGGCCCAGGGCCTGCTTATCTGCTGTCTCTTTTGTTGCCTCGGAGGGATACTGCCTATGATCTCAGGTTATCAGGGGAGGGGGGTTCGCTCTCCGTGCCAAGGGTACTGCGGTGTTGCCTTAAGTGGAGGCGTACTTACAAAATGAATGATGTTGATGTATGACTTTCTTCTGGTGGCAAAGGAGGCAAAAAGGGATAGAATTAATTGCCCAAGGTCACAAGGAGAAGACACTTGAATTTGAACTAGCTACTTCAAAGTCAATATCATTGATTTCAGAAGCCTTTACTCACTAGCCACTTCAGTAATTGTATATATATATATATATATAAATGTAGCCAAAGACCCCTGGCTTCTACTGGCCTCAACATTATAAGTCCTGATAGGGTCAGGCAGTTGGGGTTAAACTCCTGCGCAGGGCCTAGCCTGCAGTTGCAGCCTGGATGGGTACTATGTTACTTAGGATAGGGAATTGTTATCACAGCTCAACCTTAATATTCAATAGTATATACATGATGGCGGTGCTTGGGGAATGACATATATGTTTATCAAATGACCAAGAGTAGTCACAAAAAAGATTCCCACTGATTTGCACACAGTCTAAATTACAAAAGACAATATTTGAGGGAACGAATTAGTCCCAGCCTACATATGATGCAGCAACCAGGGGGGATAGAAAATCAAAAATAATAAAATTTTCTTAATTACTAATAACTCTTCTAAGTGAAACAAATATATACTAATAAAATCATTTAAAACCACTGAAGTATGCCTATTTCATGGACCATTCATATAATATATGCGTGCGTATATCCTTGTTTCAGTGAACGCATAATGTTGTATTAAAATACCCTATAATATGTAACGATGAAGTGTCACTGATATCAAAATATATTGCATGACACCTACAGATATGTATGAATAAGGTAAGTATATGCTTGTTCACAAAACATAAGAGCAAGAACAAACCATCACAGAAACTGTTATTGGTGACAACTCACAGTAAGGTAAATGTGGTCAGATAATCTGTAATATACACACAAGTACTCCCTATGAGTTAAATAGGGTAAATACATGCAAAGGAAGACGTCATGTAAATAGTGACTTCCTCAAAATCGTGTTTAACCTAATGTATCAGTAGGTTACAGATCACACAGCATTGTGTTCCCAAACTGTAACCAGTAGTAACAAAAACGACATGAACTGTCAAATACCATATGTGCGCTTGCATGTACGCAGGCTGAACCTGTATCTAGTAAATGGTTATGGCAGCCATACAAGGGGTTAATACCCTTGTTGCACATAAAGCACTATATTATGTGTGTTCTATGATTGGGGTAGCTTAGTACTTGTAGAGCTACATATTAATCCCTACGGATAGCGGAATTCATACAACCGTTTGTCCGTTTGTCCGGCGTCTGCTTTAGGTCTACTTTAGGTCTTGCCCGGCATACTACTCCGAACCAGCTGATGTCATCAATCAGTGCGTTTCTATCCCCCCTGGTTGCTGCATCATATGTATGCTGGGACTAATAAGTTCCCTCAAATATTGTCTTTTGTAATTTAGGCTGTGTGCAAATCAGTGGGAATCTTTTTTGTGACTACTCTTGGTCATTTGATAAACTACCATGTTACTTATCCAGGGGCAGGCAGGCCTAAATCGGCAGTTGGAGTGTCATACCTGCGGGGGGAGGATACTGACTGGGTCACATGTTAATGTGTTATGCCTGTCAGTACCTGGACCTGCCCTGTTATGAGGCAGGGTTACAAGCCCTTCCCCCCGGGTATAAAAGCTGACACTCCACCAAATTGAGGTTTTTGATTATGGGACATTGTGATCCCATTTTCCCTACCAGAGGTTTAAGGAGATTAAGTAGGAGCTCTTGGGGCCTCAAGCCCTTGGGGTCTTCTCCAGGACTGGAGGATGATCTTGCTGTTGTACAATAAAACTGGCGTTGGACCAACTATGGTGTGTGGTTATTGGAATGGAGTATTACCTGTGGGGACCATCCTGCATCCAGCAGGATCCTCATGGGATGGAGGCGCTGCACAGTAAGAACCATGAGAAAGCCTGCCCTGTTGCTGCTCCCAAACTCCAACCGCGGAGCAACTCAGACCTCCTGAACCATCAGGTGAGCAGCAGTACCCAGGGAAACATCCATGTAGTGGCCAGATCTTCCATGCAGGCAGGGGGGAACAGGTGCAATATATATATATATAGCAAATGGAAATATTTATATATATATATATATATATATATATATATATAGCAAATGGAAATATTACTGTGGCTCATTTGCATGTCTTAGACAGGTCTGCAACCCCGCCTCTCATCATTATCACCCAGCACACAGTGCTTCCACTGCAGCAAGGGATTCTGTGAAATGACATACAAATGAGCACACAGTGCCACCTTTTGCTTCAAAACCATATAATATGGTCCCCTAGAAGCTTATGCTTGCTGCATGGTCACAGCTTTGAGCACAGCCTGGGTTAATAGCCAGTAAACCCACCCACAGACCTTAATGGGTCTCATCAGTGTGAGGTTGGTTATACTGGCTTAGCAAAATGAAGCAGGGATGGGTTTTACAACACTTAGTTAAGTTATGGTGGGTAAAAAAAGTGACAAAAACCCTTCACAGTAAAGCTATATATTACATTTCACCCTTTTGGAACTCTGATTACCTGTCTATTAGTACAGGAACAATAGCAGTGACTTCTAGTAATACAGGTCGCAACAGTAACCATAAAAGTGGCAAACTCATGATGTTTAAAAATGTGGCAAGCGAAAACCTTTGATGTGCACATGGACGAAATGCATTCTGGATACTGTAAACTACATCTACTTATACGTAAGTGCCTTGTCCCTGGATATATATATATATATAAAGGATTACAGCTGTGATCAAAAATACCAGCACAGAACAGGAGTATAAAAATAATAAAGTATTAAGTCCAACATCGCAAACATATAGCCTTTATTATTATTTCATTACCTGAAGGATTCAAATTTGAACAGAAAATGTGCCCATCTCTACTCATTAAGAACTTCAGTAATTGTAAAATGGCCAGTTTATATTGTATTACGTGGCTGTGCTGAGTGATCTCCCCATGTTAGTTCTGTTTAAAATAAAACAGTGTATGACTTGTGCTGTATGTTTATTCGCTCGGAATGGGTGATTTCAATAGACGTGATATTTCAGAAGCAGAAAAACCTACAGAATACAGAGATCGCAAAAAAAATTCTGCTCCTCATTGCCTAGTTGAATCGCGCATTTTGACATGTTCAGTAGCACAGCTACTAGAAAAAGCCCCACACACCTCACAGGTAACAAAGTAAAAGCAGAATTCCAATAAATATATTCATGTATTGAACAACAGAAGACGCAACATAAATAATCCAGTACAACTGCAACAATGTAAAGTCTTCTTCCAATTGTATTGTGTGTTTCTAAAAGTGTGTATCCTAGATGATCAGAGGTTATTAACTGCGATATAAAAACACCAATGCAACTCATTGTTTTCAAGAATGAAAAATTGTAGCATCTGTAAAATTGGCGTTACCTTATGGGAAACTACGTGAATTATCATCTAAATTCCTTAAAGGTGTTTCTAGCATGCAGACGTGTCTCCATTGTGTGTTTGCCCGCCTGTAAAAAAAATATATATAATGTTCCGAGTTCCTAAATGGTACATGCTGCGGACAATAAATGAATACATGTAACACAAGATGGGACAAGATACACAAATACAACATTCAACAAACTGTAATTATTAGACAGGACCAGACAGAAAAGTCAGCAATGCTGTGTTTAAGTCCAAGGTATTAAAAATAATCTGAATTTTATATGTAAAAAAAAAAACATGGAAATGTGAAACGGAGGTCAGACGTATATTTATCATTCACATAGCAGCAGAGCACCATCTGTCATACGGCCATGTGAGGAAGATTAGAGATAAATGTCCTTGTCCTTTGTAAAATACATTTTCTGCAGCTGCATGACGTATTGTGGTGTACTACTGTAGGTAGAAAAAAAGACAGGACTGTATGCGTACAGTATGTGAATTCTCTACATGCAAATAAATGCCAGGGATATACTGTACACTTACTCGCTGTCACATGGGACAGAACGTCTGGCTGCATCTGTACAACTACAAACCCTCCTGCTCTGGGCACTTAAATAGGTAAATTGTAGTTCCTTTGTCAATGTGGAATATAGGAGTTGACAGACAAGTGAACAGCTCTTACGGAATCACCATGACACAACATGCAATGTATTATATGCAAAGATCATTTTACAGAGATTTTAGTAGCAATATTTTAAACATGTATAATTCATACTAAATACAGCAAGAACACCTGATTGTTATTGCTCATATTAATAGCTTGTTTTTAGGATTATTTTGCACAATTGAATATTTTTGCAGTTTAATGAATAGGCATCAATACATTAGCTCAAATATATATAATAATTGTTTGTTCTTGTATAGCAGTGCTAGTTTTTACGTAGCTCTTTACAAAGACATTTTGCAGACACAGTCCCTGCCCTGTAGAGCTTCCAATCTATGTGTTTTTGGAGTCTGATATATATTTATATCTCAGACTACACAAATCCACAATCCACAAAAAAAATAAGATTTGTGTTGTATGTACTCTTATTCTGAACACTCAAAAAGAAATGTTAACAAATGTTATCTTAAAGACAAGCTATAGACATTTTGAATATGAGTTTATGAGACAGCCTTTCGTTCGCTTCAGGAAACAGGAGGTAGCCATCTTGGATTTCTGGTGCTGTTTGTAATACTGAAATCATCAGGTTCAGAGAGGCACTGTATTACATCCCTAGCTAATTCCTCACGGTTCTCGTTACAAATGAACACAAGCTTGCCCTTTCTCTTTTTGCATGTATTATAATTAAAGCACCGGTAAAAGAAGGGAAGTAGATGACATGTTGGTGCTGCTACCAAAATCTGGAAGCCCTTTTCTTACCCTCAACTTCACAAAATGGCCTTCTCCTCCAGTCTTCAATTTGACATGCCAAGAAGCTACTTCTACATGTCAGGGAAGTCTTTTAACATGCATCTAATATTACATTATATTAAGCTTGTGCCCAGTTGTCTGATCCGGACCCTTTGGAGAACTGGTTGAAGAGAACTGCTCTAAACCCTATTCATTTGAATTGAGCTCCGAGCTTTCTCCGATGTGAAGAAGCAGCTAAACAACACATTGAATAGGAGACACGGATTTCCAAGGAGAGCATGTAGATAGTTCAATAATTAAGCATATATTTAATAATGCATCGATTCTTATCGATTCAAATATGTTTTTAGGGAAAATGGAGGCACATTGATTATGAACAATATAGTTGAAATACATATATTTATATGAAAACATCATACTGTGAAAAGGATCCAGGGAGCGCAGAATCAGATGAAAGACAAAAATATGCATATAGTGCAATATTGTAGTAATAATAAAGTCTTTAGTAGAATATAGTGTTTGAACAGGAGATCAAAGACACTACTCACATGGCCCAGAATAGCTATGAACCTATAAAGGTATATTTTAGAGGGGGTTCCCTCTCCCTTCTTGGTCACTGGCAGTGGTTGATTTGTTGTAAATCTAGTGGGGGACATCTACCCATAGGTTGGATCAGGATCAGGAACCCATCTTAAGCTGTACTCTTTCCCCCGTATGGAATCACCGTACACAAAGAAAGCAGTGTATAAACAAGATGTATTCACATAAAATAAAGTACAGTACTCTGTACTTACATAATAAAACAACATCTAAAGACTTTATTATTACTACAATATTGCACTATATGCACATTTTCGTCTTCCATATGATTCTGCGCTCCCTACATCCTACAATCAACTATCTATAAGGATCGAAAGAGGATTCTCATTGGCCGAGCAGCGTATCACTAATAATTTTATATATCTTTATTAGTATTATGCACTTTATATTCACAGTGTGCACTACTATTTTAACGTGATATTCACTTTTTGCACCATTATTCTATTTATTTGTCCTATTAACACAAAAGGGCTCCTCGGTTTTTCGTTCCTCACACTGTGAAAAGGAACCAGCATTTAACCCTTTGATTGGCCATGATGTAGCCAGCATGTCATGGGACCTGGCACTTCAGGGGCTTGTTGGCTGCGCCATGGATTTTCAGCTCATTTTCTGAGGAAGATCGTGTTCTCGATCTATCCGGCAGAGGAATGGTAAGGAGAACTTCTACTCTCCCGTTCCCGGCATCAGTGACGCAGCAATGCAGTGATCGCTCACAGGACAGGTCACGTTCTCGTGATGTGCCGCAGGGGCTAGGGCACTTGGGTGTCACAGCCACTCTGGCATTTAAAGGATTAAATGATCATGACCGCCCACGATATGAGCTCTGTTCTGTGAGGATTGAAGTCAGTGCTGTGCTTGTTAATCATTACACTTTGTAAGGTTGAGAGCAGGGTAGATATTGGCTTGGCAGCAGGGGTGTCAATATGTGCTCAAAAATGTGTTTGCCTTGTGGGACACAAAAAGACAACTAAAAGATTGGTCTGTTTTTCCTGATATTAGAATGGTTTTAACTCCATTGCTGTTGGTGGGACCAGCAAAGTATTGTCTACTAACGTCCACTTGCTCCCATCTAGACATTGGCAAACGTTTGCAGGAGTTTCCGGGTCACACACAATTTTCCCGTTTTTACCAGAGAATGAATCTGCGGCCCAGTCAGAGTTTGCGAGCGATTTGCCAGGCAATAAATCAATGTGCACTAGAATTTGGCTTATTATACTAATATGTGAAATTCTCTAGAATCGTTCCATTTACTTAATGTTGGGACTATAGATAGGGACTATGCATCTCGGTTCATTCACTGGTGATATTTTGCTAAAAGCTTCCGAAAATAGAAAAAAAGTCTACAACTACTTTTGCAACATTTTAAGCCAATTGAAGCTTGGTGAAAGCATTTGCAAAAATATGATAAATAATCACTAAAACTTTTGAGACTTCATTTTAGATAGTTTTGCCTCTCTCTACTCATCACCAGAGGAGCAGTTACACTGGGGACAGTTTCTGCAACGAGTTGTGGTTCTGAGACATTAACTCCATGCTGTACTTTTCTGCAGTATAATTCACTTAAGCCATCTCACAGAGCAGTACATTTGGGGACAGGAGAATTATATGCTGTTTTGGCCCTGATTTGTGATAATGCTTTCTTAATTATTACATACTTTAAATTATAGACAGTAAAATAATGTGTTAACCCCATAGTTGCCAGACGGATCTCCCTCTTTGACCCATTTCTGACAGCTAACGTGTTACAGTAACATTATGGGTCTTTCTCATTGCTCCTGTTTGCTTTAGGATTGGGTTTATATACTCTACCATATCAAATCGTTTATATAAATTGATTATTAAATTACTATGCTTTCATTTTTTTAATGTTCTATTCTCATATATCAGAAAATTCCACAACAATATCCTTCAGTATTGGCTCTATATTATACTATATACCACAGAGCAATCATTTTCTAGAACAGAAGCTCCGATATGATACAGTATCAACCAGACACCAAATAAAGTTGAGGTTATGGTTAGTGACATGAGTGATTTAAGATCTCCATCACACAGGGTGCAACAAAGACAGAGCACAATTAAGAGTGCATTCACATCGCTTTCACAGCTTCCACAAACCTTGTCCAGTCTTTAAAAGCTTATATTCTCCAGAAACTGGACATATTCTAGGAATGCATTATGTACAGATGTAGCAAGGCTTAGGCTGCGGCCCCACTGCCTGCGCTGCACGCACATGTGCCTGGCTGGCAGTGCGTGCAGCCGCGTTCCCCGGTCTGCAGTGAGCTGCAGGGGATAAGACAGGGGGCGTGACGGGGGAGTGATGGGGGTGCGGCCATGACATCACCCGGCAAGTTCATCCTCATTGGCTGAACCGCCGGGGGCGTGGCCTCCGTTGCTAGTTCTAATCACAATTTTAATGTATGTCTGAAAAACTCGCAGCGCAGCGGCCGCCCCACACAGCGGGCCCGGCCCCATTGAGAGGTGGCTCTTGTCCCCACAGCACCCGCCATAGCGGGCGTTGCAGCAGCCAGCGGGGACCAAGCCTTATTATCTCCAGCAGTGGGACAAGCTGTGTGACCACGACCTAGGGTTGCCAGGTGGCTTGTACAAAAATACTGGACACAATGGTGAAAGGTGCAATGTGCTCGAGACACACACACAGGCACACACACTTGCACCTCTCTTTGCTTCAAGCTGTTTCCTCCTCACCTTGGCCCCACCCCCAGGCTCCTGACACCTCCTCCTGATTGGCTGCATTACCCATCAGCAGCCAATCGGGATGGAGTAAGCTGCCCAGCCCCCTATGTCCAGAGAGGTAATACCAGACACATACATGTCCAGTATTACCTCTAATTTTTTTATTGGACAGAATGTCCAAATACAGGACAGTTCAGTTCAATACTGGACACCTGGCAACCCTACACGGGACCACAGCTTCTCCGGCGCCAGGATTATTGTTATAAGGGATCCAATCTGGCATCATGGAGTCCCCGCAGCGCGTCCGTGGCAGATACGGTACCATCCCTGGTACTGCAGCAGTTTGCTTTCTCAGCCGCAGCAGTATTTGTGTGTACTGTATGTCACTTTTTTTTTAGCTTCCAATCCTTTTTTTTTAATCACAGCCTTTGCCTACAAATAATGTGGAGAAGTTTTGATTTTTCTTTCATATGCTTAATAAAGGTCATGACGATTATTGTGAATTTTCATACATTGAAGATCTATTCCTTCATCTTCACTCTGGCTGTTTCTATGACAACTGGGAAGAGATACATCACTGGGGAATGGCTCTAACTTGTCCACTCTTCTTTACCAAATGTTCCCACTCATCCCATTATTGAGAGAAGAAAACAGCACTGCTGTACAGATTGGTAGCGACCCATAAGTTATGCTTTTATTGTAAGAGAGCTTTTTTTTATTTCATTTTCCTTATGCAAATCAGTCCCAGAGAAATGACAAGACAGATGGAAGATAAGGAAGGATTTTATTAGTAAAGTTCATTGTGACCGCTACATGGAGTGAACGAGCACCTTTTAGGGGATAAACTGCCTTTCCCTGGTGCACTGTTACTTACAATAAAGGTTAGTTTATTCCCATAATAATCACTCTGCGGGAAGCGTTTCCTAACCTCCATACAAAACAGACAGCCGCCGCTTCCTGAGAACGACTAATGCGGGGGTGAGTAGGCGGTAATTTATATTGCTAGTTACCTGGATTTAGTCAGCCATGAAAATCTGCTCACAATTCACGACTCTGCCACGGCCTGCATTTATGGGGCCAATATCACAGTGAAGTGTAAAACTGGTAATCTGCAGTCCCGCTAGAAAATGTATTTAACCTTGTAAAACCATAGAGTCTGGGGGTACGTGGAAACCCAACCCAAAGCTAATCAAGGTGCCCAATCAAAAAGTCGCGTGTGAAGCAGTTTCAACGGGAGCTCAAGTGTGAAGTTCGTGTTCTTTTGATATCTCATTATTTTATTTTACTAGGAAACACGAAGGTAAATATATTTATTACGGCTCAGATTCATTACACATTAACCCCTTGAGTGCTGGAGAGGTCTGTCAATATGTTGCAGCACTGAGAGGGTTACATTGCTCAGATGCTTGGGTAACTTTGTATTGAGGCTTCTGTATACTTCACAATAAGAAGTCACGTTGCACCAACAGTTAAGGGGTGAGCATCCTAGTTCTGTATACACACTGCAAAAATGAAATGTCTAAAGCAGGGTTAGCCAACTTCAAACTCATGAGCTGACAACAGGTCAGGTTTTCAGGATATCCCTGCTTCAGCACTGGTGGCTCAATCAGTGGCTCAGTCTTTGATTGAGCCACCTGTGCTTGAGCAGGGATATCCCTGAAAATCTGACCTGTTGGTGGCTCTTGAGGACTGGAGTTGGCCACCCCTGCTTTAAAGTGTTCAATGCTTGGTGATGTGTGCAGAGCTGTCTTACAAAAATGAGATTACATTAGCTAAAACTAAAGACTAGCATTTATCTACATATACTGTACAGTATCATTGTCTTTCATTATTGTTATAGTATCACTTACTAAGGTATATTTAGGCATTTCAAGGTTTCACTATAGTGTAAAAAGGAAATGGTAGCAATTCTCTCATAATCACCTCTTCATGTTGCTGCATAAAACACTTCCCTTTGCTGAAGAAGAGATCTGCTCTTTTGAAATACATGGGACAAAAATAACATCTAGTCTATTACAGTTAGCGCAGTGATTTAACATCTAGTCTAGCGCAGTGATATAACATCTAGTCTAGCGCAGTGATTTAACATCTAGCCTAACGCAGCGATATAACATCTAGTCTAGCACAGCGATATAACATCTAGTGTAGCGCAGTGATATAACATCTAGTCTAGTGCAGTGATATAACATCTAGTCTAGCGCAGTGATATAACATCTAGTCTTGCGCAGTGATATAACAGCTAGTCTAGCGCAGTGATATAACAACTAGCCTAGCGCAGTGATATAACATCTAGTCTAGCGCAGCGATATAACATCTAGCCTAGCGCAGTGATATAACATCTAGTCTAGCGCAGCGATATAACATCTAGTCTAGCGCAGTGATATAACATCTAGTCTAGCGCAGCGATATAACATCTAGTCTAGCGCAGCGATATAACATCTAGCCTAGCGCAGCGATATAACATCTAGTCTAGCGCAGCGATATAACATCTAGTCCAGCGCAGTGATATAACATCTAGTCTAGCGCAATGATATAACATCTAGTCTAGCGCAATGATATAACATCTAGTCTAGCGCAGTGATATAACATCTAGTCTAGCGCAGTGATATAACATCTAGCCTAGCGCAGCGATATAACATCTAGTCTAGCGCAGCGATATAACATCTAGTCTAGCGCAGCGATATAACATCTAGTCCAGCGCAGTGATATAACATCTAGTCTAGCGCAGCGATATAACATCTAGTCTAGCGCAATGATATAACATCTAGTCTAGCGCAGTGATATAACATCTAGTCTAGCGCAGTGATATAACATCTAGCCTAGCGCAGTGATATAACATCTAGTCTAGCGCAGCGATATAACATTTAGTCTAGCGCAGTGATATAACATCTAGTCTAGCGCAGGGATATAACATCTAGTCTAACGCAGTGATAAAACATCTAGTCTGGCGCAGTGATATAACATCTAGTCTGGCGCAGTGATATAACATCTAGTCCAGCGCAGCGATATAACATCTAGTCTAGCGCAGTGATATAACATCTAGTCTAGCGCAGGGATATAACATCTAGTCTAACGCAGTGATAAAACATCTAGTCTAGCGCAGTGATATAACATCTAGTCTAGCGCAGGGATATAACATCTAGTCTAACGCAGTGATATAACATCTAGTCTGGCGCAGTGATATAACATCTAGTCCAGCGCAGCGATATAACATCTAGTCTAGCGCAGGGATATAACATGTAGTCTAGCGCAGTGATATAACATCTAGTCTGGCGCAGTGATATAACATCTAGTCCAGCGCAGCGATATAACATCTAGTCTAGCGCAGGGATAAAACATCTAGTCTAGCGCAGTGATATAACATCTAGTCTGGCGCAGTGATATAACATCTAGTCCAGCGCAGCGATATAACATCTAGTCTAGCGCAGGGATATAACATGTAGTCTAGCGCAGTGATATAACATCTAGTCTAGCGCAGGGATATAACATCTAGTCTAGCGCAGCGATATAACATCTAGCCTAGCGCAGCGATATAACATCTAGTCTAGCGCAGCGATATAACATCTAGCCTAGCGCAGCGATATAACATCTAGCCTAGCGCAGCGATATAACATCTAGCTTAGCGCAGTGATATAACATCTAGTCTAGAGCAGTGATATAACATCTAGTCTAGCGCAGGGATATAACATATAGCCTAGCACAGTGATATAACATCTACTCTAGCGCAGCGATATAACATCTAGCCTAGCGCAGCGATATAACATCTAGTCTAGCGCAGCGATATAACATGTAGTCTAGCGCAGTGATATAACATCTAGCCTAGCGCAGTGATATAACATCTAGTCTAGCGCAGTGATATAACATCTAGTCTAGCGCAGGGATATAACATATAGCCTAGCACAGTGATATAACATCTACTCTAGCGCAGCGATATAACATGTAGTCTAGCGCAGTGATATAACATCTAGCCTAGCGCAGTGATATAACATCTAGTCTAGCGCAGGGATATAACATATAGCCTAGCACAGTGATATAACATCTACTCTAGCGCAGGGATATAACATATAGCCTAGCACAGTGATATAACATCTACTCTAGCGCAGCGATATAACATGTAGTCTAGCGCAGTGATATAACATCTAGCCTAGCGCAGTGATATAACATCTAGTCTAGCGCAGTGATATAACATCTAGTCTAGCGCAGTGATATAACATCTAGTCTAGCGCAGTGATATAACATCTAGTCTAGCGCAGTGATATAACATCTAGCCTAGCGCAGTGATATAACATCTAGTCTAGCGCAGCGATATAACATCTAGTCTAGCGCAGCGATATAACATCTACTCTAGCGCAGCGATATAACATCTAGTCTAGCGCAGAGATATAACATCTAGTCTAGCGCAGAGATATAACATCTAGTCTTGCGCAGTGATATAACATCTAGTCTAGCGCAGCGATATAACATCTAGTCTAGCGCAGTGATATAACATCTAGTCTAGCGCAGTGATATAACATCTAGTCTTGCGCAGTGATATAACATCTAGTCTTGCGCAGCGATATAACATCTAGTCTTGCGCAGCGATATAACATCTAGTCTAGCGCAGCGATATAACATCTAGCCTAGCGCAGTGATATAACATCTAGTCCAGCGCAGCGATATAACATCTAGCCTAGCGCAGTGATATAACAACTAGCCTAGCGCAGTGATATAACATCTAGTCTAGCGCAGCGATATAACATCTAGTCTAGCGCAGCGATATAACATCTAGCCTAGCGCAGGGATATAACATCTAGTCTAGCGCAGCGATATAACATCTAGTCTAGCGCAGTGATATAACATCTACTCTAGCGCAGCGATATAACATCTAGTCTAGCGCAGCGATATAACATCTAGTCTTGCGCAGTGATATAACAACTAGCCTAGCGCAGTGATATAACAACTAGCCTAGCGCAGTGATATAACATCTAGCCTAGCGCAGGGATATATCATCTACTCTAGCGCAGCGATATAACATCTAGTCTAGTGCAGCGATATAACATCTAGTCTAGCGCAGGGATATAACATGTAGTCTAGCGCAGTGATATAACATCTAGTCTAGCGCAGGGATATAACATCTAGTCTAGCGCAGCGATATAACATCTAGCCTAGCGCAGCGATATAACATCTAGTCTAGCGCAGCGATATAACATCTAGCCTAGCGCAGCGATATAACATCTAGCCTAGCGCAGCGATATAACATCTAGCTTAGCGCAGTGATATAACATCTAGTCTAGAGCAGTGATATAACATCTAGTCTAGCGCAGGGATATAACATATAGCCTAGCACAGTGATATAACATCTACTCTAGCGCAGCGATATAACATCTAGCCTAGCGCAGCGATATAACATCTAGTCTAGCGCAGCGATATAACATGTAGTCTAGCGCAGTGATATAACATCTAGCCTAGCGCAGTGATATAACATCTAGTCTAGCGCAGTGATATAACATCTAGTCTAGCGCAGGGATATAACATATAGCCTAGCACAGTGATATAACATCTACTCTAGCGCAGCGATATAACATGTAGTCTAGCGCAGTGATATAACATCTAGCCTAGCGCAGTGATATAACATCTAGTCTAGCGCAGTGATATAACATCTAGTCTAGTGCAGTGATATAACATCTAGTCTAGCGCAGGGATATAACATATAGCCTAGCACAGTGATATAACATCTACTCTAGCGCAGCGATATAACATGTAGTCTAGCGCAGTGATATAACATCTAGCCTAGCGCAGTGATATAACATCTAGTCTAGCGCAGTGATATAACATCTAGTCTAGCGCAGTGATATAACATCTAGTCTAGCGCAGTGATATAACATCTAGTCTAGCGCAGTGATATAACATCTAGCCTAGCGCAGTGATATAACATCTAGTCTAGCGCAGCGATATAACATCTAGTCTAGCGCAGCGATATAACATCTACTCTAGCGCAGCGATATAACATCTAGTCTAGCGCAGAGATATAACATCTAGTCTAGCGCAGAGATATAACATCTAGTCTTGCGCAGTGATATAACATCTAGTCTAGCGCAGCGATATAACATCTAGTCTTGCGCAGTG
This sequence comes from Ascaphus truei, assembly GCF_040206685.1. Classification (NCBI taxonomy): domain Eukaryota; kingdom Metazoa; phylum Chordata; class Amphibia; order Anura; family Ascaphidae; genus Ascaphus; species Ascaphus truei. The sequence continues at coordinate 12,283,471 of NC_134490.1, read as the reverse complement.
ATATAACATCTAGTCTAGCGCAGTGATATAACATCTAGTCTAGCGCAGTGATATAACATCTAGTCTTGCGCAGTGATATAACATCTAGTCTTGCGCAGCGATATAACATCTAGTCTTGCGCAGCGATATAACATCTAGTCTAGCGCAGCGATATAACATCTAGCCTAGCGCAGTGATATAACATCTAGTCCAGCGCAGCGATATAACATCTAGCCTAGCGCAGTGATATAACAACTAGCCTAGCGCAGTGATATAACATCTAGTCTAGCGCAGCGATATAACATCTAGTCTAGCGCAGCGATATAACATCTAGCCTAGCGCAGGGATATAACATCTAGTCTAGCGCAGCGATATAACATCTAGTCTAGCGCAGTGATATAACATCTACTCTAGCGCAGCGATATAACATCTAGTCTAGCGCAGCGATATAACATCTAGTCTTGCGCAGTGATATAACAACTAGCCTAGCGCAGTGATATAACAACTAGCCTAGCGCAGTGATATAACATCTAGCCTAGCGCAGGGATATATCATCTACTCTAGCGCAGCGATATAACATCTAGTCTAGTGCAGCGATATAACATCTAGTCTAGCGCAGAGATATAACATCTAGCCTAGCGCAGTGATATAACATCTAGCCTAGCGCAGTGATATAACATCTAGTCTAGCGCAGTGATATAACATCTAGTCCAGCGCAGCGATATAACATCTAGTCTAGCGCAGCGATATAACATCTAGTCTAGCGCAGCGATATAACATCTAGTCTAGCGCAGCGATATAACATCTAGTCTAGCGCAGGGATATAACATCTAGTCTAGCGCAGTGATATAACATCTAGTCTAGCGCAGCGATATAACATCTAGCCTAGCGCAGTGATATAACATCTACTCTAGCGCAGCGATATAACATCTAGTCTAGCGCAGCGATATAACATCTAGTCTAGCGCAGTGATATAACATCTAGTCTAGCGCAGGGATATAACATCTACTCTAGCGCAGTGATATAACATCTAGTCTAGCGCAGGGATATAACATCTAGTCTAGCGCAGTGATATAACATCTAGCCTAGCGCAGTGATATAACATCTAGCCTAGCGCAGTGATATAACATCTAGTCTAGCGCAGTGATATAACATCTAGTCTAGCGCAGTGATATAACATCTAGTCTAGCGCAGTGATATAACATCTAGTCTAGCGCAGGGATATAACATCTAGTCTAGCGCAGTGATATAACATCTAGTCTAGCGCAGTGATATAACATCTACTCTAGCGCAGCGATATAACATCTAGCCTAGCGCAGCGATATAACATCTAGCCTAGCGCAGGGATATAACATCTAGTCTAGCGCAGGGATATAACATCTAGCCTAGCGCAGTGATATAACATCTAGCCTAGCGCAGTGATATAACATCTAGTCTAGCGCAGTGATATAACATCTAGCCTAGCGCAGTGATATAACATCTAGTCCAGCGCAGTGATATAACATCTAGTCTAGCGCAGTGATATAACATCTAGCCTAGCGCAGTGATATAACATCTAGTCTAGCGCAGTGATATAACATCTAGTCTAGCGCAGTGATATAACATCTAGCCTAGCGCAGTGATATAACATCTAGTCTAGCGCAGTGATATAACATCTAGTCTAGCGCAGTGATATAACATCTAGCCTAGCGCAGGGATATAACATCTAGTCCAGCGCAGTGATATAACATCTATTCTAGCGCAGTGATATAACATCTAGTCTAGCGCAGTGATATAACATCTAGTCTAGCGCAGTGATATAATATCTAGCCTAGCGCAGCGATATAATATCTAGCCTAGCGCAGCGATATAACATCTAGTCTAGCGCAGTGATATAACATCTAGTCTAGCGCAGTGATATAACATCTAGTCTAGCGCAGCGATATAACATCTAGTCTAGCGCAGTGATATAACATCTAGCCTAGCGCAGGGATATAACATCTAGTCTAGCGCAGCGATATAACATCTAGTCTAGCGCAGCGATATAACATCTAGCCTAGCGCAGTGATATAACATCTAGTCTAGCGCAGTGATATAACATCTAGCCTAGGGCAGGGATATAACATGTAGTCTAGCGCAGTGATATAACATCTTGCCTAGCGCAGGGATATAACATGTAGTCTAGCGCAGTGATATAACATCTAGTCTAGCGCAGCGATATAACATCTAGTCTAGCGCAGCGATATAACATCTAGTCTAGCGCAGTGATATAACATCTAGTCTAGCGCAGCGATATAACATCTAGTCTAGCGCAGTGATATAACATCTAGTCCAGCGCAGCGATATAACATCTAGCCTAGCGCAGTGATATAACATCTAGCCTAGCGCAGCGATATAACATCTAGCCTAGCGCAGCGATATAACATCTAGTCTAGCGCAGCGATATAACATTTAGTCTAGCGCAGTGATATAACATCTAGTCTAGCGCAGCGATATAACATCTTGTCTAGCGCAGTGATATAACATCTAGCCTAGCGCAGCGATATAACATCTAGTCTAGCGCAGTGATATAACATCTAGTCTAGCGCAGCGATATAACATCTTGTCTAGCGCAGTGATATAACATCTAGCCTAGCGCAGTGATATAACATCTAGCCTAGCGCAGTGATATAACATCTAGCCTAGCGCAGTGATATAACATCTAGTCTAGCGCAGTGATATAACATCTAGTCTAGCGCAGCGATATAACATCTAGTCTAGCGCAGCGATATAACATCTACTCTAGCGCAGTGATATAACATCTAGTCCAGCGCAGTGATACAACATCTAGTCTAGCGCAGTGATATAACATCTAGTCTAGCGCAGTGATATAACATCTAGTCTTGCGCAGCGATATAACATCTAGTCTAGCGCAGTGATATAACATCTAGTCTTGCGCAGTGATACAACATCTAGTCTAGCGCAGTGATATAACATCTAGCCTAGCGCAGCGATATAACATCTAGTCTTGCGCAGCGATATAACATCTAGTCTAGCGCAGTGATATAACATCTAGCCTAGCACAGCGATATAACATCTAGTCTAGCGCAGTGATATAATATCTAGCCTAGCGCAGCGATATAATATCTAGCCTAGCGCAGTGATATAACATCTAGTCTAGCGCAGTGATATAACATCTTGCCTAGCGCAGGGATATAACATGTAGTCTAGCGCAGTGATATAACATCTAGTCTAGCGCAGCGATATAACATCTAGTCTAGCGCAGCGATATAACATCTAGTCCAGCGCAGTGATACAACATCTAGTCTAGCGCAGTGATATAACATCTAGCCTAGCGCAGCGATATAACATCTAGTCCAGCGCAGCGATATAACATCTAGCCTAGCGCAGTGATATAACATCTAGCCTAGCGCAGCGATATAACATCTAGCCTAGAGCAGCGATATAACATCTAGTCTAGCGCAGCGATATAACATCTAGCCTAGCGCAGTGATATAACATCTAGCCTAGCGCAGCGATATAACATCTAGTCTAGCGCAGCGATATAACATCTAGTCTAGCGCAGTGATATAACATCTAGCCTAGCGCAGCGATATAACATCTAGTCTAGCGCAGCGATATAACATCTTGTCTAGCGCAGTGATATAACATCTAGCCTAGCGCAGTGATATAACATCTAGCCTAGCGCAGCGATATAACATCTAGTCTAGCGCAGTGATATAACATCTAGCCTAGCGCAGTGATATAACATCTAGTCTAGCGCAGTGATATAACATCTAGCCTAGCGCAGCGATATAATATCTAGCCTAGCGCAGTGATATAACATCTAGTCTAGCGCAGTGATATAACATCTTGCCTAGCGCAGGGATATAACATGTAGTCTAGCGCAGTGATATAACATCTAGTCTAGCGCAGCGATATAACATCTAGTCTAGCGCAGCGATATAACATCTAGTCCAGCGCAGTGATACAACATCTAGTCTAGCGCAGTGATATAACATCTAGCCTAGCGCAGCGATATAACATCTAGTCCAGCGCAGCGATATAACATCTAGCCTAGCGCAGTGATATAACATCTAGCCTAGCGCAGCGATATAACATCTAGCCTAGAGCAGCGATATAACATCTAGTCTAGCGCAGCGATATAACATCTAGCCTAGCGCAGTGATATAACATCTAGCCTAGCGCAGCGATATAACATCTAGTCTAGCGCAGCGATATAACATCTAGTCTAGCGCAGTGATATAACATCTAGCCTAGCGCAGCGATATAACATCTAGTCTAGCGCAGCGATATAACATCTTGTCTAGCGCAGTGATATATTGTGGAATAAGTGATATAAGGCGCAAACAACTATTAAAAAGAACAATAGTGAATAAATCTATATAAAGGGAAGTGTGATGATTAAAGTCCAACCACCCAGCTCAAACCTCACTGGTGGGACCTGTTTCACGGGTTCCAAGGATTCAAGTATTTTTCTCAAACATCCAGGGGGAGCATATGGGGAAAGAAATAAAAATTTAAGTGCAGACGTTTCTATAAAGTAGAATGATATAGTCTTGGCTCGTATAAATGTATTACTCACAAGATGTATGAGTTAATCAGGCAATTGGCAAATTGGGTTGCCACCCATCTGTATCTGGACCCCCCTTGTTTGAGATACCGTCAGCAGGATGATGTATATATAATAGAGAGAGAACTACATAGTGCGATCAAAAAGGTACAACTTTATAATTTAAAAAACGGGTCAATAAAATGCGCACTTACAATGTGCCAGTAAAAATCATGCATGTATCTCACAAATGGAGAAAATGGAAGCTCCCCGAACTGCTCACCGCCTCCCTCGGGTGTTTGGCTGGCTTTCTCTCACGGATCTGTGTGCCGATTCAGAGCCTCCCTCACGGCGCCCGTCCAGGAAGATGACGTCACGGCTGCAGAGTTGGTCAGCTACGGGTCGCGTTTGAGTCCAAAATTGGTACACTCTACGCGTTTCGCCCAGCTTGCTGTAGCTGTTGTCGGCTTCGTCAGGAGTGTGTAAAGGTTGGGTGCAGTTGATACTTATATACCCTATATACATGCTAATCTATTCAATTATACAATTAAACAATTGAACAACCTGATCTAAGACTATTATTATGGGAGTAAACATGGAACTTACAAGTAATATAATCAATTGCTACGCATATGTTAATGTGTGAGTACAGATGACAATACATAAATGGAGCAACCAGAGAACAGACATTATGACCTTGTGATGTTTCAAGGTGCATATATATATAAAGTTACAATGATATCCCAACTTGGGCAATATGAAATGTCATTAGACAATTAATGTTTTGAATGGCATATATTTGGATTATCTTCCTTTCTATAATCCTCAAGGCGCAACACATATAAAAATAGATTGGGGAGATGGAGTTTGCGGGGTAAACTCTGTGCTCAGTATAAGACTGTTCACAACATTTTATAATAGTTTTTTCTTACTTCTTCAATGGGTCTTTTATTTCCAATAGTTCTAGCAATAATGTTCAATATTGCAAACAATGGATCTATCAGAATAGTATTGTTATGAGTTAATATATATGTGCAGTCTTTGGTAGGGTGCAATCTTCTGCACTAACATATATCTGGGAGCTAGTTTGTCATGAAGATATGGCAGGGTATTTATTTCTGATGGCAGTTTAATGGCATCTTATTCTGGGTGTATCTTGGTGGTCCAAACTTTATGTTTAGTGTATATACATTAATAGATAAATATAATGAGCTGTAAAGATAGTATACAGATTCAATTAATCATATTTGTGAGATACATGCATGATTTTTACTGGCACATTGTAAGTGCGCATTTTATTGACCCGTTTTTTAAATTATAAAGTTGTACCTTTTTGATCGCACTATGTAGTTCTCTCTCTATTATATATACATCATCCTGCTGACGGTATCTCAAACAAGGGGGGTCCAGATACAGATGGGTGGCAACCCAATTTGCCAATTGCCTGATTAACTCATACATCTTGTGAGTAATACATTTATACGAGCCAAGACTATATCATTCTACTTTATAGAAACGTCTGCACTTAAATTTTTATTTCTTTCCCCATATGCTCCCCCTGGATGTTTGAGAAAAATAGCGCAGTGATATAACATCTAGCCTAGCGCAGTGATATAACATCTAGCCTAGCGCAGCGATATAACATCTAGTCTAGCGCAGTGATATAACATCTAGTCTAGCGCAGCGATATAACATCTTGTCTAGCGCAGTGATATAACATCTAGCCTAGCGCAGTGATATAACATCTAGCCTAGCGCAGCGATATAACATCTAGTCTAGCGCAGCGATATAACATCTTGTCTAGCGCAGTGATATAACATCTAGCCTAGCGCAGCGATATAACATCTTGTCTAGCGCAGTGATATAACATCTAGCCTAGCGCAGCGATATAACATCTAGTCTAGCGCAGTGATATAACATCTAGTCTAGCGCAGCGATATAACATCTAGTCTAGCGCAGTGATATAACATGTAGTCTAGCGCAGCGATATAACATCTAGCCTAGCGCAGGGATATAACATCTAGTCTAGCGCAGTGATATAACATCTAGTCTAGCGCAGTGATATAACATCTAGCCTAGCGCAGGGATATAACATCTAGTCTAGCGCAGTGATATAACATCTAGTCTAGCGCAGTGATATAACATCTAGTCTAGCGCAGTGATATAACATCTAGTCTAGCGCAGTGATATAACATCTAGTCTAGCGCAGTGATATAACATCTTGTCTAGCGCAGTGATATAACATCTAGCCTAGCGCAGCGATATAACATCTAGTCTAGCGCAGTGATATAACATCTAGTCTAGCGCAGCGATATAACATCTTGTCTAGCGCAGTGATATAACATCTAGCCTAGCGCAGCGATATAACATCTAGTCTAGCGCAGTGATATAACATCTAGTCTAGCGCAGTGATATAACATCTAGCCTAGCGCAGTGATATAACATCTAGCCTAGCGCAGTGATATAACATCTAGTCTAGCGCAGCGATATAACATCTTGTCTAGCGCAGTGATATAACATCTAGCCTAGCGCAGCGATATAACATCTAGTCTAGCGCAGTGATATAACATCTAGTCTAGCGCAGCGATATAACATCTTGTCTAGCGCAGTGATATAACATCTAGCCTAGCGCAGTGATATAACATCTAGTCTAGCGCAGTGATATAACATCTAGTCTAGCGCAGTGATATAACATCTAGCCTAGCGCAGTGATATAACATCTAGTCTAGCGCAGTGATATAACATCTAGTCTAGCGCAGTGATATAACATCTAGCCTAGCGCAGCGATATAACATCTAGTCTAGCGCAGCGATATAACATCTACTCTAGCGCAGCGATATAACATCTAGTCTAGCGCAGCGATATAACATCTAGTCCAGCGCAGCGATATAACATCTACTCTAGCGCAGCGATATAACATCTAGTCTAGCGCAGCGATATAACATCTAGCCTAGCGCAGTGATATAACATCTAGTCTTGCGCAGCGATATAACATCTAGTCTTGCGCAGTGATACAACATCTAGTCTAGCGCAGTGATATAACATCTAGCCTAGCGCAGCGATATAACATCTAGTCTAGCGCAGCGATATAACATCTAGTCCAGCGCAGCGATATAACATCTAGCCTAGCGCAGTGATATAACATCTAGCCTAGCGCAGCGATATAACATCTAGCCTAGCGCAGTGATATAACATCTAGTCTTGCGCAGTGATATAACATCTAGCCTAGCGCAGTGATATAACATCTAGTCTAGCGCAGTGATATAACATCTAGTCTAGCGCAGTGATATAACATCTTGTCTAGCGCAGTGATATAACATCTAGCCTAGCGCAGTGATATAACATCTAGTCTAGCGCAGTGATATAACATCTTGTCTAGCGCAGTGATATAACATCTAGCCTAGCACAGCGATATAACATCTAGTCTTGCGCAGCGATATAACATCTAGTCTAGCGCAGTGATATAATATCTAGCCTAGCGCAGTGATATAACATCTAGTCTAGCGCAGTGATATAACATCTAGTCTAGCGCAGTGATATAATATCTAGCCTAGCGCAGCGATATAACATCTAGTCTAGCGCAGCGATATAACATCTAGTCCAGCGCAGCGATATAACATCTAGCCTAGCGCAGCGATATAACATCTAGCCTAGCGCAGCGATATAACATCTAGCCTAGCGCAGTGATATAACATCTAGTCTAGCGCAGTGATATAACAACTAGCCTAGCGCAGTGATATAACAGCTAGTCTAGCGCAGTGATATAACAACTAGCCTAGCGCAGTGATATAACAATTAGTCTAGCGCAGTGATATAACATCTAGTCTAGCGCAGCGATATAACATCTAGTTTAGCGCAGTGATATAACATCTAGTCTTGCGCAGCGATATAACATCTAGTCTAGCGCAGTGATATAACATCTTGTCTAGCGCAGCAATATAACATCTAGTCTAGCGCAGTGATATAACATCTAGTCTAGCGCAGCGATATAACATCTTGTCTAGCGCAGTGATATAACATCTAGCCTAGCACAGCGATATAACATCTAGTCTAGCGCAGTGATATAACATCTAGTCTTGCGCAGCGATATAACATCTAGTCTAGCGCAGTGATATAACATCTAGCCTAGCGCAGTGATATAACATCTAGCCTAGCACAGCGATATAACATCTAGCCTAGCGCAGCGATATAACATCTAGTCTAGCGCAGTGATATAACATCTAGTCTAGCGCAGCGATATAACATCTTGTCTAGCGCAGTGATATAACATCTAGCCTAGCGCAGTGATATAACATCTAGCCTAGCGCAGTGATATAACATCTAGTCTAGCGCAGTGATATAACATCTAGTCTAGCGCAGCGATATAACATCTAGTCTAGCGCAGCGATATAACATCTACTCTAGCGCAGTGATATAACATCTAGTCCAGCGCAGTGATACAACATCTAGTCTAGCGCAGTGATATAACATCTAGCCTAGCGCAGTGATATAACATCTAGTCTTGCGCAGCGATATAACATCTAGTCTAGCGCAGTGATATAACATCTAGTCTTGCGCAGTGATATAACATCTAGTCTAGCGCAGTGATATAACATCTAGCCTAGCGCAGCGATATAACATCTAGTCTAGCGCAGCGATATAACATCTAGTCCAGCGCAGCGATATAACATCTAGCCTAGCGCAGTGATATAACATCTAGCCTAGCGCAGCGATATAACATCTAGCCTAGCGCAGTGATATAACATCTAGTCTTGCGCAGTGATATAACAGCTAGTCTAGCGCAGTGATATAACAACTAGCCTAGCGCAGTGATATAACAGCTAGTCTAGCGCAGTGATATAACAACTAGCCTAGCGCAGTGATATAACATCTAGTCTAGCGCAGTGATATAACATCTAGTCTAGCGCAGCGATATAACATCTAGTCTAGCGCAGTGATATAACATCTAGTCTTGCGCAGCGATATAACATCTAGTCTAGCGCAGTGATATAACATCTTGTCTAGCGCAGCAATATAACATCTAGTCTAGCGCAGTGATATAACATCTAGTCTAGCGCAGTGATATAACATCTAGTCTAGCGCAGGGATATAACATCTAGTCTAGCGCAGTGATATAACATCTAGCCTAGCGCAGTGATATAACATCTAGTCTTGCGCAGCGATATAACATCTAGTCTAGCGCAGTGATATAACATCTAGTCTTGCGCAGTGATACAACATCTAGTCTAGCGCAGTGATATAACATCTAGCCTAGCGCAGCGATATAACATCTAGTCTAGCGCAGCGATATAACATCTAGCCTAGCGCAGTGATATAACATCTAGCCTAGCGCAGCGATATAACATCTAGCCTAGCGCAGTGATATAACATCTAGTCTTGCGCAGTGATATAACAGCTAGTCTAGCGGAGTGATATAACAACTAGCCTAGCGCAGTGATATAACAGCTAGTCTAGCGCAGTGATATAACAACTAGCCTAGCGCAGTGATATAACAATTAGTCTAGCGCAGTGATATAACATCTAGTCTAGCGCAGCGATATAACATCTAGTCTAGCGCAGTGATATAACTTCTAGTCTTGCGCAGCGATATAACATCCAGTCTAGCGCAGTGATATAACATCTAGTCTAGCGCAGCGATATAACATCTTGTCTAGCGCAGTGATATAACATCTAGCCTAGCACAGCGATATAACATCTAGTCTAGCGCAGTGATATAACATCTAGTCTTGCGCAGCGATATAACATCTAGTCTAGCGCAGCGATATAACATCTAGTCTAGCGCAGCGATATAACATCTAGCCTAGCTCAGCGATATAACATCTTGTCTAGCGCAGCGATATAACATCTTGTCTAGCGCAGTGATATAACATCTAGCCTAGCGCAGTGATATAACATCTAGTCTAGCGCAGTGATATAACATCTAGTCTAGCACAGCGATATAACATCTAGTCTAGCGCAGCGATATAACATCTAGTCTAGCGCAGCGATATAACATCTAGCCTAGCGCAGTGATATAACATCTAGTCTAGCGCAGTGATATAACATCTAGTCTAGCGCAGCGATATAACATCTAGTCTAGCGCAGCGATATAACATCTAGTCTAGCACAGCGATATAACATCTAGTCTAGCGCAGTGATATAACATCTAGTCTAGCGCAGTGATATAACATCTAGTCTAGCACAGCGATATAACATCTTGTCTAGCGCAGTGATATAACATCTAGCTTAGCGCAGGGATATAATTTCTAGCCTAGCGCAGCGATATAACATCTTGTCTAGCGCAGCGATATAACATCTAGTCTAGCGCAGCGTTATAACATCTAGTCTAGCGCAGTGATATAACATCTAGTCTAGCGCAGTGATATAACATCTAGTCTAGCGCAGTGATATAACATCTAGTCTAGCGCAGTGATATAACATCTAGCCTAGCGCAGTGATATAACATCTAGTCTAGCGCAGCGATATAACATCTAGTCTAGCGCAGCGATATAACATCTTGTCTAGCGCAGTGATATAACATCTAGTCTAGCGCAGCGATATAACATCTAGCCTAGCGCAGTGATATAACATCTAGTCTAGCGCAGTGATATAACATCTAGCCTAGCGCAGGGATATAACATGTAGTCTAGCGCAGCGATATAACATCTAGCTTAGCGCAGTGATATAACATCTAGTCTAGCGCAGTGATATAACATCTAGTCTAACGCAGTGATATAATATCTAGCCTAGCGCAGTGATATAACATCTAGCTTAGCGCAGTGATATAACATCTAGTCTAGCGCAGTGATATAACATCTAGCCTAGGGCAGGGATATAACATGTAGTCTAGCGCAGTGATATAACATCTAGTCTAGCGCAGCGATATAACATCTTGTCTAGCGCAGTGATATAACATCTAGTCTAGCGCAGTGATATAACATCTAGTCTAGCGCAGTGATATAACATCTAGCCTAGCGCAGTGATATAACATCTAGTCTAGCGCAGCGATATAACATCTAGTCTAGCGCAGCGATATAACATCTTGTCTAGCGCAGTGATATAACATCTAGCCTAGCGCAGTGATATAACATCTAGTCTAGCGCAGTGATATAACATCTAGCCTAGCGCAGTGATATAACATCTAGTCTAGCGCAGTGATATAACATCTAGCCTAGCGCAGTGATATAACATCTAGTCTAGCGCAGTGATATAACATCTAGCCTAGCGCAGGGATATAACATCTAGTCCAGCGCAGTGATATAACATCTAGTCTAGCGCAGCGATATAACATCTAGCCTAGCGCAGTGATATAACATCTAGTCTAGCGCAGCGATATAACATCTTGTCTAGCGCAGTGATATAACATCTAGTCTAGCGCAGGGATATAACATCTAGCCTAGCGCAGTGATATAACATCTAGTCTAGCGCAGTGATATAACATCTAGCCTAGCGCAGTGATATAACAACTAGCCTAGCGCAGTGATATAACATCTAGTCTAGCGCAGTGATATAACATGTAGCCTAGCGCAGTGATATAACATCTAGTCCAGCGCAGTGATATAACATCTAGTCTAGCGCAGCGATATAACATCTAGCCTAGCGCAGTGATATAATTTCTAGCCTAGCGCAGTGATATAACATCTAGTCTAGCGCAGTGATATAACATCTAGTCTAACGCAGTGATATAATATCTAGCCTAGCGCAGTGATATAACATCTAGCCTAGCGCAGTGATATAACATCTAGTCTACCGCAGTGATATAACATCTAGCCTAGCGCAGTGATATAACATCTAGCCTAGCGCAGCGATATAACATCTAGTCTAGTGCAGTGATATAACATCTAGTCCAGCGCAGTGATATAACATCTAGCCTAGCGCAGTGATATAACATCTAGTCTAGCGCAGCGATATAACATCTAGCCTAGCGCAGTGATATAACATCTAGCCTAGCGCAGTGATATAACATCTAGTCTAGCGCAGTGATATAACATCTAGCCTAGCGCAGTGATATAACATCTAGCCTAGCGCAGTGATATAACATCTAGTCTAGCGCAGTGATATAACATCTAGCCTAGCGCAGTGATATAACATCTAGTCTAGCGCAGAGATATAACATCTAGTCTAGCGCAGTGATATAACATCTAGTCTAGCGCAGAGATATAACATCTAGTCTAGCGCAGTGATATAACATCTAGCCTAGCGCAGTGATATAACATCTAGTCTAGCGCAGTGATATAACATCTAGCCTAGCGCAGTGATATAACATCTAGCCTAGCGCAGTGATATAACATCTAGTCTAGCGCAGTGATATAACATCTAGCCTAGCGCAGTGATATAACATCTAGTCTAGCGCAGAGATATAACATCTAGCCTAGCGCAGGGATATAACATCTAGCCTAGCGCAGTGATATAACATGTAGTCTAGCGCAGTGATATAACATCTAGTCTAGCGCAGTGATATAACATCTAGCCTAGCGCAGTGATATAACATCTAGTCTAGCGCAGTGATATAACATCTAGCCTAGCGCAGTGATATAACATCTAGCCTAGCGCAGTGATATAACATCTAGTCCAGCGCAGCGATATAACATCTAGTCTAGCGCAGTGATATAACATCTAGTCTAGCGCAGTGATATAACATCTAGCCTAGCGCAGGGATATAACATCTAGTCTAGCGCAGCGATATAACATCTAGCCTAGCGCAGTGATATAACATCTAGCCTAGCGCAGTGATATAAAATCTAGCCTAGCGCAGTGATATAACATCTAGTCTAGCGCAGTGATATAACATGTAGTCTAGCGCAGCGATATAACATCTAGTCTAGCGCAGCGATATAACATCTAGTCTAGCGCAGTGATATAACATCTAGTCTAGCGCAGTGATATAACATCTAGTCTAGCGCAGTGATATAACATGTAGTCTAGCGCAGCGATATAACATCTAGTCTAGCGCAGCGATATAACATGTAGTCTAGCGCAGCGATATAACATCTAGTCTAGCGCAGCGATATAACATCTAGTCCAGCGCAGTGATATAACATCTAGTCTAGCGCAGTGACGATGTTTGCTACATTTATCCCACTCAATATTGGTTTTGAAATGCAGAGTGTTCATTTTAAGAAATGATAATTAGAGACGGGCAAAGTTTGCACCTACGTTTGTCTATTTTTGGTCTGGAAGAATGTCACACTGCTGCTGTAAAGTACCTGTTTCTGTTCAATCTCCATCTAATTAAAAGTCAGAGCCTTTTCACAGACATTACAAATGCACATAGTGTACAGAGTTTTGCTGATATACCTGTCCTGCTGAGGTCTATTCTAAGTATTGAATTGCTTGCCTGCAAGTGTGACTCTCCTATTGGTAATTAATAGGTCTTTGGAGGGTTATGTGAGAACTCTGCATATATATATATATATATATATATATATATATATATATACTTATCACAATTCACTGCGGCGAATCCATTTATTTTGTTTTGTGGATAAATTGTACTGTACCACTATTTTATATTTATCAAAATACTGTTCCAACATTGTTTTAAAAATAAATGTGTCTCGTCTTTGAAGGAGCTCTCTCTTGATATCCTCGCCCTCTCCTGACATCCTTGCCCTGTCCTGACATCCTTGCCCTGTCCTGACATCCTCGCCCTCTCCTGACATCCTCGCCATCTCCTGATATCCTCGCCATCTCCTGATATCATCACCCACTCCTGATATCATCACCCACTCCTGATATCATCACCCACTCCTGATTTCATCACCCACTCCTGACATCCTCGCCCTCTCCTGACATCCTCGCCCTCTCCTGACATCCTCGCCCTCTCCTGACATCCTCGCCCTCTCCTGACATCCTCGCCCTCTCCTGACATCCTCGCCCTCTCCTGACATCCTCGCCCTCTCCTGATATCCTCGCCCTCTCCTGATATCCTCGCCCTCTCCTGATATCCTCGCCCTCTCCTGATATCTTCGCCATATCCTGATATCCTCGCCCTGTCCTGATATCCTCGCCCTGTCCTGATATCCTCGCCCTGTCCTGATATCCTCGCACTCTCCTGATATCCTCGCACTCTCCTGATATCCTCGCCCTGTCCTGATATCCTCGCCCTGTCCTGATATCCTCGCCCTGTCCTGATATCCTCGCCCTGTCCTGATATCCTCGCCCTGACCTGATATCCTCGCCCTGTCCTGATATCCTCGCTCTCACCTGATATCATCGCCCTCTCTTCACTTCATGCACAGCACTCATCATCTGATGCCAAAAAAAGTAGTATGCCAGGCTCACAGCAAGCAAACTAGGCACCTCAACCCCACCAACCTCTCTCCCCAATCAACCCTGTGTTCTAATATCCCCCTTGTTTCTTTTAGATGGTAAGCTTGTTGGAGCAGGGTCAATTTTGCATATTGTTCCAGTTTGCACAGTTTTATATGTTATATCATAATAATTTTCAATATTATGGAATCAGTGGGATGGATGCATTATAGATAGTACTAGTAGGTGTGTATATATATATATATATATATATATATATATATATATATATATATATATATATATATACAGTGTTCGACAAACCTATACATTTGCTCGCCCCGGGCGAGTGGATTTAACCCCTGGGCGAGTAAATATTGGCCCAAGCAGCACACGTTTGGTACTAGGTGGCGAGTAGATTTTTTTTGTGTGGCGAGTAGATTTTTTGGTGATTTGTAAACCACTATATATATATATATATATATATATATATATATATGTGTGTATATATATATGTGTGTGTGTGTGTGTAAATTCTAACAATAATTTAGCTAAGACATGCTAGGCATTGCCAATATACTGTAAAAGCTATACTATTAAAAGAAAAACAAACTAACCCTAACTGTGTCCTAGCCAATTGCATCCTATCAAGTCAAGAATATAATTGAGAATGGCAAGAAAAATGCAGAAAGACTACACTAAAGCTACATTTTCAAAATAAAAGCTCTTTAATCAGTTGCTTTTGTTTAGTTGACACTGTTCACAGTGGAACATAAGTATGAAGCGTGAGGCATTTATCTAAATCAAGAAAACTGGTTTAGTACTGGAACCGGAAATATTGAACCGGTACTTTGTGGACCAATTATGTCTTCTCCAAATATGTACCTACATTCCAAATTTGAAGTTAATAACACAATTTCCTGAGGAGCTAGAGTGATAAAAAAAAAACGAAGTTTTGGCGAACATTTGTTTCGGGGCTAACCAAAACTATGGGCTAAATATATCAAACCTGACCTACGGTCTTCCTTTTGATCCTATACATAGCATGCCAAGTTAGGATCAAGTGTATGGATTTGTATAGCCGGATAAACAAACTTTCTGAATTATAGTGTATATATATAGATCTATATCGTAGAGACTAAACATCAGGAGAGGGAGGAGAACAACAATATTTTTACAAACGGGCAAGGACATTTACTGCCACTTTGTATTTTCATAATAAAATGTACTTGGCAACTGGTTTGGTTGCCTTTGTTATTAGTGTAGATAATCTTTTTATAGCACTGGAGTGAGCAATTGTTTAGGTATACAGAGACGGCAGGCTTTTGATTATGCCCATTGAATATGTATGAGTGCTATTCACTAAGGTTAAGTGAGTTTGCTCTGCATGAGTTTTAAATATTCATAGAAGGTGACCTTTATGTGACCCAAGAGTTTTAAGAATGGACATCTCTGCTGTGAATAATTTTCCCACAGCATCACGTGAGCATAACC
The DNA here is from genome assembly GCF_040206685.1 of Ascaphus truei. NCBI lineage: Eukaryota > Metazoa > Chordata > Amphibia > Anura > Ascaphidae > Ascaphus > Ascaphus truei. The sequence goes on along the minus strand of NC_134490.1, from coordinate 12,267,237 downwards.
TTTTGTGTGATAGTACCTGTATACATCCACATAGAGGAATGCCCATACAGATTTTCTGCGCTTCACGACACCATAAAGCTGCATTCCAAAATAAAACTAAACAAGGCCTGAACTTCGGTGTGACATCCAAAACCGAAGAAAAAAAGCGGAACTCACCGGCCAAAAATGATTAAAATAAAAGAATCTTTATTGAGCTACATAAAAATGTGTAACATGCACAAGAAGAACAAGCTCCGCCATCCTGGCGCCAGTGATTGCGTGAAACGCGTGGGAGGAGCAGATTGTTCTTCATGTGCATGTTACACATTTTTATGTAGCTCAATAAAGATTTTTTTCTTTTAATCATTTTTGGCCGGTAAGTTACGCTTTTTTCCTCAGTTTTGGATGTCACACCTATTCCCCCTCTCTACACTGCATGCTCTTGGATTGGATAAGACGCCGACAGAGACGCAGGATCTTCAATGCTCCAGCGTGGTCAAGAGGATAAGGGGCACGGCGACATATTGTGAGTAAAAGTGTTAACTCCACGCCAATTTGTCATTCGTTTTGGATTTATGTTTTCACTCTCAGCAGCTCAGATAATCATGAGACTTTCTACATATCACTGACATTACCCTGCTGATGCATCCCCTTACGAAGACTCCCCATACATCTCTTAAATAGTGCCTATGACTAATTTACTGTGGTGAAGCAACTGATTGTATATTACTGATACAGCGCTGTTCCTGGAGTTTGCTTTACCTATTAAGTCAAAGTGCACTGCAATTTTGTTTATTATGCTAATTTGTGTAATTCTCTAAAATTGCTAGATACGCCTTGCCCCCTCGGTGACCTAATAATGTAAAGCATACGTCATGAAAAGTGCCACTCCCAGAAGCCCTTATGATGAACGCTGCATGTCATGGTCTTTTTCTCATTTCTTAGGAGCTCTCCGCTTGTTTTAAAGTTGGCGCAGGTGCGTGTACGGGCACGTACATGGCGTTGCGCATGCACGTGGTGCGCGCATTTCATTTATACAGTTGTAAGCGGTGGCGTGGTTTGTAGAAAAAAATAAACCATTTACAGTGTATTGTGTTTTTTAAAACTTAAAATTATTCAAATAGTTGTTATTTTAATGGAAACGTAGGACTGAACCTGTGCACAATTCAGCTAGTTTTTCTCAATCTGTATTGCAGCCTCACTGTGATTGGCTAAAGAGCGTGACGTGCAACGGCAGCAGCACGAAAAGATACTTTACAGGTCTTTTCCCCGATCTGCAGGCTCAATGCTCACTGCCGTGCGCACGCACCCGAAGTATAGAACGTCAGGCCTGGAAACAGACAATTCTAATTGACCCGCGCACACTATATTACATACCTTACTGTACTGTCTGGAACAGATCAAGTTGATCTATCGGTGCTGGAGGGTTCGTAGCCAGGGAGGTGGCAGGACTGTATAGCACTGAAGGGGTTAATATTGAGACTATGAATTGGGCACACACAATATCAAGGGTGGCTAACTTCAGTCCTCAAGGACCAACAACAGGTCAGGTTTTAAGGATATCCCTGCTTCAGCTCAGGTGGCACAATCATTGAGCCACCTGTGCTGAAGCAGGGAAATCCTTCAAATCTGACCTTGTTGGTGGTCGAGGACTGCACTTGGCCACTCCTGGTTCACTCTGTGGACTGTAGTTGGCCATCACTGCACAATATGTTTTGCTTACTTTCTGGTGACATTTTCCTGAAAGCTTATTAATTTGGTAAAATAATTAGCCATTTGAGGCTTGGCAAACGTTTCACAGCTAATCAAATTATGGGGGGGAGGGAGGCAGAAGCGCTTAAATTTGGCAGTTATGCACATCTACGTTCAGCACTAGTAACGTTATTAGAGCTCAATGCAAGAAGCAATGGGTTAGATTTTTGCATAAATTCAAATTTACCGCAGATTTGGAGAGAGAAAAATAGGAAGTGAGAGGGAGAGAGTGAGAGGGAGAGGGAGAGAGGGAGAGGGAAAGAGGGAGATGGGGAGAGTGAGAGGGGGAGAGAGAGTTGGGGGGAGAGAGTGAGAGGGGAGGGAGGAGGAGAGAGGGGGGAGAGAAGGGGACATAGGGGTAGAGAGAAGAGAGGGGGAGGGAGGGGGAGAGGGAAGGAAGGAGGGGGAGAGGGAAGGAGGGAGGGAAGAGAGAGGGGGGGTGATTGTAGAGGGAAGGAAAGAAGGAGGGGGACAGAGGGGGAGAGGGAAAGGAGGAGAGAGAGGGAAGGGAGGGGGAAGGAAGGAGGGAGGGGGAGAGGAAAGGGAGGGGAGAGAGGGAGGGGGAGGGAGGTGAGGGAGGGGGAGAGGGAAGGGAGGGGAGAGAGGGGGAGAGCGAAGGGAGGGGAGAGAGGGGGACATAGGGGGAGAGAGAAGAGAGGGTGAGGGAGAGGGAAGGAAGGAGGGGGAGAGGGAAGGAGGGAGGGGAGAGAGAGGGGGGTGAGGGGAGAGGGAAGGAAAGAAGGAGGGGGAGAGAGGGGGAGAGGGAAAGGAGGAGAGAGAGGAAAGGGAGGGGGAGGGGGAAGGAAGGAGAGAAGGGGAAAGGAAAGGGAGGGCAGAGAGGGAAGGGAGGGGAGGGAGGGGGAGAGGGAAGGGAGGGGAGAGAGGGGAGAGAGGGGGAGAGGGAAGGAGGAAGGGGTAAGGGGGAGAGGGGAGAGGGAAGGAATGGGGAGAGGGAAGGAAGGAGAGGGGGAGAGAGGGGAGAGGGAAGTAAGAAGGGAGGGGGAGAGAGGGGGAGAGGGAATGGAGGGGGAGAGGGAAGGAAGGAGGGAGGGGAGAGGGAGAAGGAGAGGAATAGGGAGGGAATGGGAGGGGGAGAGGGAGGGAGGGAGGGGAAGGGAGAGAGGGGGAGAGAGAGGGAGAGGAAAGGGGTAGAAAGAGAGAGGGAGGGGAAATGGGTAGAGAGAGAGGGAGAGGAAAGGGGGGGAGAAAGAGAGGAAAAGAGGAGCGAGAAAGACCTATTTTAGTAGTCGCAAGCATTATATATATTCCCTGAAACCTCCCTTCAAAGAACACGCAGAGAGACACCTGTGCTCCAAATAAGAGCACATCTGGGAGGTAAATTCGGATGCTAAAGGCTAATGGAACATACAAAGTATTTAGAAATTACTCACACCCCTTACACCTTCCTAAAAGATTTCCACAAGACCTAACCTCATAAGCCATGTCCTACGGCATCTTGTGAGGTAGTGTGTACTGCCAGGCTCAACAGGCTCAGAACCATGAATGTCTGCTACTCAGGGCAGCAGTTCTTGCAGTGAGCTGAGCCAGCTGCTGGATAGCTCCACTGTTGCAGCATACTTTTGAACTCTACTGCCATTTAGTATAGGTGAAGTCACTAGCGGTTACGTCATACTAGCTAACGTCACTAAAACCCAACATACATTTTGCAAACAGTATGTTTCCACTGGGGCTACAGGGAGATCATCCGTGAGTCTCCTATATAGAGTGCTTATTGTCTTAGAAAACGATTGGTATTTAACCATACCATATATTTCCAATCTCATATCACTATGGTGTCTAATACCTGTAATGTAGCCCCGGAAGAAGCCTAAGTGGCAGTTAAAACGCAGTTAGGTGTGCATCACACTATGTCTATAGCAGCCACTACCACCAACTAGATATTTTCTGTCCACAATTAGATATTATGTTAATGATTGGATACTGGTTGCAGTGTGTCAAAGGGAGATTTATGGCAGGAGTGAATTCCAGTGTCCGGAACCGTGAGGAGTAAGTGAAGGCGTTGTCGGGGTCACTAGCAGTGGTCAGAGACAGGCAATAGAGAGGTGTTTTCGGGGTCACAGGCAGAGGTCAGAGGCTGGCAGCGAGGAGGCAGGAACAGGACAGGAACACAGGAACAGGACTGGGACAAGAAAAAAGGACAGTACCACAGGAACTGGACTGGGACAAGAGAACAGGACTGGGACAAGGGAACAGGACGGAGACAGGGGAAATAGCAACAAGGAACAGCAAAAGCAGTGACCAAAGCAGGTGCAGGAGGAGCCAGTATAAACAGGCATCTGGGAACAGGAAATTTATAAAGGCAGCCAGAGAGCATCAGATTTCAGAGCAAGCAGGACTGCATAGGGGGATCCCGGCAAGGACAGGATTCAGCAGCACTTCCGGTGGAGGTGCATGGGTACTGCAGACCATAACGTCAGGAGGAACCTGACACAGCATACTGTATGGTTATTAGTGCAGTGGGGGATTGTAGTTGTAGTGAATATAGTTTAGTCTTTCGATTACTTTCTGTTAGGTCTAGATTATATTAGTAGTTTCTTTATTACTTAGATTGAGGGTATACATTTGATACACTAATCGTATCTCATCACAGTATAGAGTGGCACTGTCACTTTTTTTCACATTAGATAGCACTTGATTGAAGTTTCATGTTATCACACAATGTTGCTACTCTGCATATCACTAGAGTTTAGTCAGGGTCTTCTGGGATTGCTGCTGGCAATACTGAAATAATGAAATTATGTATCTATTGTCCTATTAGTCTTGAGTTTGAGTATTGGATTAGACATACTCTTAAAATATATTGTTTTTACACATTTAACACAGGTTTTGTCCACATAATTTCTTTATTTTTTTATTGTTTCAACTTCTTAGAGTTCAATCAACAATATATTAAAGTAATGTCGGCATAGTGGATGGGTTGATCCCATAATATGAGGCTGGCTCAATATTACAGCCTCTATTTATAAGGCCCTCTAAGCTATTTAGAGTTATTACTGTGTACAGTATCACTGCTTATTTTAAACATAATTTGTTGACATAGGTCAACATCGTTTTTTGCGAGTAAGCAAATTGGAGGTTTTTAAATCTCAGGAGCCACGCTCAGACCGCGTTATAAGTGAATTTGCGTTGTAGCGAACCGCGTTATAACGGGATTGAGCTGTATATATGTATATTCGTTTTTGGGTGTTTTTTATTTACAATTGACTGTTGTTGTCTTTGTTTTTGTAGTATTTCTGTGGTCATTTTACCAGATATTAAAATTGGCATATACATTTTTAACTAATCCGTGGTGCGCTGTGTGTGCACTTTTTTCTTCTTTCTTCTTTTTTCGTGTTTATAACTTATTTTATTATTATTAAAAGTTAAGCTTTATGATACTTTTAGCATACTGAGTACAGATTGTAGAAGGGACTTTTTATTTCTCTATTACCTACTGTATATTTAAATGACTCCACACCAGATTTTCACAAGGAATGTCCTAATAAGTCAGGTCCTAAAATACTTTATGATGAAGGTTTTACTGTCCGGCCCAAGAGGATCAAAACCCACAGCCTTTGCTTTTTCAAGCAGAAGTTATAGCAGTATTAGCTAAACCAGCTGCTGGATAGCTCCACTGTTACAGCATACTTTTGAACTCTACTGCTCACACTTGTAGCTAATCATACTTGTGGTGGACACTCCCCCTGGCTTCAATCCTATGCTTTGCATAACCTACTAGCATATTTTCCAGGTATCTCTGGTGTGCTCCCCAAAGCACATGGAACTGGCAAACAAGAAGTGATGGTGTTTTCCTTTTAAAGGAAGCCATAGAGAGGTGGCTGCAGGTGTGTGCCATGAGAAATAGAGTTCAAAGGTATTCTTCCACAGTGGACCTATCCAGCAGCTAGTTTATCTTACAGCTAAAATGCTGCCCTGAATAGCAGAGGTTGTGGGTTCTGATCTTGTTGGGCCTGACAGTACACAAGATACCTTAGAATTGGACTTGTCAGATTAGGTGTTGTGGAAATCTGGACATCTTTTACGAGGTGTGAGGCCACTAAATATACTTGATATATATCATTAGCATATCTCCCAGGTGTGCTCTCTCGTCAGATTTTGGCAAGCCCGCCCATCTCTGTGTGCATGTGCCTTATAACATTAAGTTGGTACAGAGATTCTGCCTGAATTACTAATGTGGCTTAAGTATAAAGCCTTCGTATAGAACAGTTTAGTAATTATGAACCATGTCTTGTTTCTAAACCCAAATTAGGTCAACAGTCATGAAAATGATTGAGATATTACCATCAGAATGAGATTAGACCTGCGTCCACATGCAAAGCAGCCTTTTTTTAAACATGTAATGGGCAGATTAGAGAATGTGCCCACGAGACAATGGGCAAAATAGAACATCTGACAAAATATATGTCAACACCAGTCAATCTTCCTAATAAAATTACTTTTCTAGACATACAAGTCATTTTGACAGCACTTGTTGATGCCGGCTACCTAATCCTCCAGTGCCAATCTAAGATAAAAGTCTCTCGTACAAAAATCAGAGCCGAACTTCAAAAGTGACAACCCACCATGGTGCTCCAGCAGGGACTTGTCAAGCACAAAACAGTCAACAGCAGATGAAATAAAGACTTCACTGAAAAGTCATCTCTTCTAGTAGCCTACTTGAAATGATCCCTTTAATTTCTGCCTCATTACCTAGGGGAAGTAGCAGATAGAAGGTAAGCACATCTTAATGGCCTGTACTACACACATTTCTGGGTTGCAATTAATTATAAAACATTTTGCTCTAGGCTATTACATTACCAATTATATAAATATAAACTGCCTACATCTTCTGAAGGATCACATATAATACTGGATAATTAGCTATTCATCCATATTCATCCATAGGGTGGGGGTATATTTTGACTAATCAGTATGGAAGATTTAATGATACTGTGGCCAATAACCATGAATAAAACAGTGGGAAGTCTTTCTATGAATGTTTACTTCAGCTTTGAAGTGATATGAAGATGTTGGGGCTTATGTACTAAATTTGTTTGTGCGTCACCATTTCTGTGCTAAAAAGTAATACAAACCTTCACAAAATATGCATCATATGTATCAAGACTTCATACATATGACACATAATTTGTTGGTGGAGATTATTTTTGATGCATCGCCTGAATATTCAATTGATACAATTTAAATTAATAAAGAATTATATTTTTTATGTATAACTAGTATTAGTAAAAATCAAATATCAGTGTAATATGTATAATAGCCATACTGCGCTAACACTATTCAGAATCTTTTTAGGGTTTACGCCAAGTTGATATTGGCGGATGGTGATGACGCACTTTGAATGTTTTGTTTGTGGCAAACAGAAATTTTGAGTACATACCATTTTCATCGGTACGCCAAGCGAAGTCCATTTCTGAGCGCCAAAACCAATGAAAATAAGTATTTTTTGACACAGCTGCCATAGCTTAGAACTTAGCAGAGAAGCACAATTAAAATTGAGTTTAACATATTCCAATTTTGCAGGGAGGGGGTGGGGGGAGGAATATTTGGCCCCATATTGTTCAGAACATATTATTATTGTCAATGGGATAAACACCAAAAAACACTGGATTATTGTTTATTATATTTGCTAGAATGTAAACATTTAGGTGGAGAATTTACAATAAAAATATTTTTTTATTACATACTGTAGGGTGAAAACACTCACGGGACATTTTTGTGGGCACAGCAAGTTCCTGCAATCTGAATATTGGTACCCGTGGATGATAGGGAAAGTGACTTACTAGACTCACCTACTTCAAAGGTAATGTTCTTATTCCCTTTCCGCTTATCATATAATTACTTACTTTTTTTTTTACTTTGTGACCTGTAATTCATCCAGTTATGAGGTCAGTGTTATTATATAATTGGTTCTGATTCTTTTAACATTTATCTTAAATATCATATCATTCCTTTTTAATCAAAACAAAATACAAAAATAACATGTTATCCTGTAAGAGAAGACTGCAGCCATACAGTATATGGACTCCAACCAAATAATCAAATACTTCTGGGGCGTAACAGTATAAACACAGAAATAATGACCATTGCTTGGCTGGATCTTCCGACAAGAGGTTAAAAATCTATATTAACATACACTGTATTATAAAATACAATATTACTAATTGCATCTTATTATATTTACAACAAAAGACAGGGGAGCCCAATGCTACAGTGCATCCAATTGACAAAACATACAGTATATGGTAATAACTATAAAGTTTAAATACTTCAATAATAATATTTTCTTGGTTATTTAGTTAAACCCTTTGGCCAAAGCGTCATAAGCCTGCATTCCAATGTCAAGTTATAAGCAAATTAATGCAGGTCCTAACACGGCACTGTGAACCCTTCCTTTTACCTCTGTATGAGGGGAAACAACAACAGTGAGTCCTGTCAATTCAGCAAAATGAAAATGAAATGATTTACCTCATACAGAGGTAAAAGGAAGGGTTCACAGTGTAGTGTTAGGACCTGCATTTTTGGTTTACCTTGACTTTGGTATGCAGGCTTATGACGCTTTGGCCAAAGGGTTTAACTAAATAACCAAGTAAATATTATTATTGAAGTATATAAACTTTATACTTATTACCATATTACCATATATGTTTTGTCAATTGGATGTAGCATTGGGCACCCCAATAAACCCATAATAAACTTTTGTTGTATACATTTGCCACGCACAGTAGCACTCCTTTTGACATAAATATATACTATATATATATATATATAAATATATATATATATATATATATATATATATATATATATATCTTCAATAATCAAAAAATAAATAGATGATACCGTTCTGTGGCTAACGAAATGCTTTTATTTGTGCGAGCTTTCGATATACACTGATCTCTTCTTCCGGCGATGTTACAATGAATGAAGCAAAAGGTATACTTAAAAACAGTGTCTCTTGGAATGTTATCTGTGCTGTTCCTACCCCCCGGTGTGGATGTGTTTTATGGCTAGAGGTGTTAAATGGTTACTGAAAGCAAGTGAAGAAAGAGTGTGTATGTGTATCTGTGTGAATAAAAATGAATGGAGAGCCCACAGTATATACAGTGCTTTACACAAGGTGTGTGTGGAGTGGGAGTGGATATAAATGGTGTGGGTGGGTGTGGAAATGTGAGAGTTTGTAGCACAACTAAAAGTGTGTGTGGATACTTAGTGGTCCCTATTGGTGTATAGGGATGGAAAAACAAGGAGTATTAGTATGTGTGAGAGACAGCTGTGTGTGCATACATATAGCACAGTATGTACAGACATGGCCTTTAGCGCTTATGGGACGAGAGTTCACTACTGTCAGTAATGACTCATAAAATTTCAATCTCTGTTTAGGCCACTGCTAAGTGTCCCGAACAGTTGCATAAATTTGTATTCATGCAACCGTCTCTCTTTCGGGGTTTTATGATTACCTTTGAGTATGGCAACCCTCAGATGAACGATCGCCGGAAGAAGAGATCAGTGTATCTCGAAAGCTCGCACAAATAAAAGCATTTCGTTAGCCACAGAACCAGAACGGTATCATCTATTTATTTTTTTATTTTATATATATATATATTTATATATATATATATATATGTGATGTGGTGGGTATTGGGGTTTGAGCTTACTGAGAATGTGTGTGTTAACCTTATTATGTTGTCAGCTATGTTATTTGTACACACGTATAAATACATAGTAAAAAAAAAAATCTCCCATGATTTAAAAACGTGGGTGGCCTAAATCAGGAGTGGCCAACTCCAGTTCTCCATTAACAGGTCAGGTTTTAATGATGTTCCTGCTTCAGCCCTGCTAGCATAGGCCTCGGTCCCGCTGCGCTCGTTGGTGCGGGCGGCCATGTCGCGAGTTCCCCACCAGCAGGGGAATCCTCGCGATCCGGTCCCGGTCCCCCCTGGCGGCACAGAGTACTACACGCTGTGACGCGTCAGCCGCTAGGGGACACAAGAAAATGGTGATGTCTAGCGTTGACGCGTCACGTGGTGTGGCTGTGAGCCAATGGGGAGGGGAGGCTTCGGGAGGAGGAGAGGCTTCGGGGAGCGGGGAGGAGTGTGGAGTGAAAGCGTGAGTGCCTGTCTGTGTGTGTGTCTCAGTGCGTGCGTGCCTGTCTGTGTGTATGTGTGTGTATGAGTGCGTGAGTGCCTGCCTGTGTGTGCGCGCGTGTGTGTGTGTGTATGAGTGCGTGAGTGCCTGCCTGTGTGTGTGTGTGTGTGTGTGTGTATGAGTGCCTGCGTGTGTGTGTGTTTTACTTACCTTAAATCAGCAGCTCCAGCCCGAGTCCGTGGAGGGAGGGGGGGGAGAGTAGCGGGTCCCTCCGCTCAAGCCACGCCCCCCCTCCCTGTCAATCCCGCCCAACTCCCGCTCCGGCTCCCGCTCCCTGCAGACCGCATATCGCGGTCTGTGTAGTGTCAGCGCACCGCCTGTCTGAAGTGCGGGCGCGCTGACTCTGGGAGCGGGGCCTTAGCCTTAATCAGTGGCTCAGTCAACGAGTGAGCCAGTAATTGAGCCACCTGTGCTGATTCAGGGATATCCTTAAAACCTGACCTGTTGGTGGCCCTTGAGAACTGGAGTTAGCCACCCCTGATCCTACATGGTTGTATTGGCAAACGTGGTTATGTGCATATGAGAACTGGAGTTGGCCACTCCTGGCCTAAATGTATAATAATAATAATAATAATACAGAGTCCAGTCCTGCTGTGTAGATGCCTAACCTGCATAATAATTTTGTTTTCATCTTTCTCATGTGTTATGTTCCATCTCGAAGACAATAACCTTCAGCTTGGCATAGTCTACATAACAAGCTCTTTATGAATTCTGTATCCCACCTCCCAGTTGGCTAGTTTGAAAGACTTGTCTCTTTAGGCGCTTAAGCACTTCTGCGTGCTGGAGAAGGTTGTTGTCTCATTCATTTGAATGGAACTTATCTCTTCTGCAACACAGAGAAGCAACTTCACAGCATATGGATAAGGTCCTAAATCCTTGCAATGCACTGGAAAGTAGTTTGTACTTCCTGTATATGCAATGTAATGGTTAAAACATATGGGTCTGAAAAAGCTTTGGATAATGTCATTAGAATAGGGATTGTAATGTGAAACAATATCATTATTTAATGTATTTTATCCCACTGGTTTGTACTTTTTAATAACCCTTTTTGTTGTAATGTAGGCGCATTAATAAACTGCGGCACTAATGTATCAGGATATATTGCCGTGAAAGTCTTGTCTCAGAAGACTCAGAACTGAGCTGAATGATGATGTGTTTATTTCAGGGCAATGTGCCTGGGAGAAACTGACCCACACTCCCTTCGTAAGTCAGTACACACATTTGCATGCAGTTTCATTTGCTTAACCTCTTTGCTGGTTATTATGGAGGCTGTAAGGCACTGTATGAAATAAATACATATTTTACATTGTTACAAATAAATTCAGGTACAAATGATATTGCAGCTCATATTTACTAAGCAGTGCTAGTACCATAAGACATGTACACCATTTTTTTTATTCCTTAGGATCCTGGTCCCTCTTGTGTTTGTGAAACATTTAGTGGTGTTTTTTTACTAAATTGCTACTTTCTAAACAGTGCTTCATACCTCTACTAGTATGACCACTGCGACCTGAAAACTGCTTTGCTCCTAATGAGAGCACTGTATATTATATATCAGTGCTACTGTGTTTTTTTGCAATTAACATTTTAAGCATGGAAGTCCAAGGCTTTTAAGCACATATGAAAGTATGTGCAGGGAAAAATTTGAAACATGTTAAGAAAGAGCCCTGGCACTTTTATTGCAGATATGATATTATTTGTTCAGTGACTTGGCTTTAAAAGGTGTTAGATATTTAAAAAAAAAAAAACTATTGATGTTCCTGTGTCTCATTTTTAATAAGATTTGCTTTTGCAAATAAAATACTTAATGAGAGTTTACTCCTGTTACAAGATTGCGGTACAATTCAGCTCCAGCTGGGCTTGTCATAAAGGGTCACACTTCTTGACAAGCTGGATAAATACGCTCAGTATATTACAAGAGGATGGAGGTCAAGCTATGTTAACTCCATCCACTGATTTCCTAAGACTAATCATTTCAATGTAATGAGATCCCATTTGCTCTTATATCCAGAGTATGCAAAATATATTGTTGTTCCAGCCAGCTCTGAGACGGTTAATGCAATAGCCCCTACACTCAATTAACACCTCCCCTGCCAAAGGGGCCTGCAACATATTGTGTCACAAAAAAGACCTATAAATAAACATTTCTGTGATACATTCTTTTATAGGAATGGGACAATTCACCATTGCTGTGTAGCCTCTGAGGGCTCCATTCACTGCCGCAGTACCATTTCAGGCTCAGCCGTTTTAATGCAGGGTTTAGGCTTTTTAAGGTTACGGTTAGTAATATTATGATTGGGAATTAGGGGTTGAGGTTAGGATTAGGGGGTTAAGGTGTTTTACATCTCTATATTTTATATATATATTAAATCTGTATATATATACAGATCTGTATATATATATATACAGTGTTCGACAAACCTATACATTTGCTCGCCCCGGGCGAGTGGATTTAACATTGTGGCGAGCTCCTATTGGCCCAAGCAGCACTCGTTTGGTACTAGGTGGCGAGTAGATTTTTTTGTGTGGCGAGTAGATTTTTTGGTGATTTGTCGACCACTGTGTATATATATATATATATATATATATATATATATATATATATATAAAAACCAACATCACAGCTTGCACTCAATGTACTGTTTCATATAGACAGGTGCTAGTCTCAAATAATAGAAAAACAACATTACCATTCTCTCGTCCGGTAAAGAAAGACTGCACTCGGTTCAGTAATCATGAAAAACTGTATTGGGCATCTGAATAAAAAAGATAAGTCACCCAATCCGACGTTTCGGTCCTGGAATAGGACCTTTCGCACCCCCTTGAGAAAGGTCCTATTCCAGGACCGAAACGTCGGATTGGGTGACTTATCTTTTTTATTCAGATGCCCAATACAGTTTTTGATGATTACTGAACCGAGTGCAGTCTTTCTTTACCGGACGAGAGAATGGTAATGTTGTTTTTTTATATATATATATATATATATATATATCTATATATATACACACAGTGTTCGACAAATAGGCATAACCACACGCCCGTGGCGAGTGGATTTAGGCCGCTGGCGCACCGTGCTGCGGCTCTATGAATTCCCCTGTTCGCGCCAAATTTTTTGAAATTTTTTAAAATAAATAAATAATCCCCCTCCCTGATTGGGTTGATGCGGGGAAGAGGGTCGGCTGGCAGCTCTGGGTTAGCCCCTTCCCCCGATCTTCTCCCGCCCTCTGGCCCCGATCTCCTCCCCCCCTGACCCTGACCCTGATTTCCTCCCCCTCCTGCCCCGATCTCCTCCCCCTGCCCCTGATCCCCGCTTGCTGCCCGGGTCGGGAGGTAGGCTGTGGGGGTCCCCGCTTACTGCTCGGGGCGGGAGGTAGGCTGGGGAGGTCCCCGCTTATTGCCCGGGGTGGGAGGTAGGCTGCTGCGGCAGCGGCGGTGTCCGCCTCTGTAGGGGGTGCGGCGTCCACTTCGGAGGGGGGGTGCTGCAGCGGCAGTGTCTGCTTCCACTTGGAGGGGGTGATGCGGCGGCGTCTGCCTCTGGGGGGGGGGTGCTGTGGCAGTGTCCGCCTCTGGAGGGAGGACTTGCAGAGGCCCTCTTGCCGTGCGGAGGCCCCCGCTGCCATGTGTGACCCCCTGCCTTGCGGGTGAGTGTGTGTGTGAGTGACAGTGTGAGTGTGACAGTGGGTGAGTGCGTGAGTGTGTTACAGTGTGAGACAGTGACTGTGTGTGTGTGTGTGACTGAGTGACTGACTGTGTGTGTGTGTGTGAGTGTGTGTCTGTGAGTGAGTGTGTGTGTCTGTGAGTGAGTGTGGGTGTCTGTGTGTGTGTGTGTCTGTGAGTGTGTTTGTGTCTGAGTGTCTGTGAGTGTGTGTGTCTGTGAGTGTGTGTGTCTGTGAGTGTGTGTGTCTGTGAGTGTGTATGTCTGTGTGTGAGTGTGTGTGCCTGTGAGTGTGTGTGCCTGTGAGTGTGTGTGTCTGTGAGTGTGTGTGTGTCTGTGAGTGTGTGTGTCTGTGAGTGTGTGTGTCTGTGAGTGTGTGTGTCTGTGAGTGAGTGTGTGTGTCTGTGAGTGAGTGAGTGTGTCTGTGAGTGAGTGTGTGTGTGTCTGTGAGTGTGTGTGTCTGTGTGTGTGTCTGTGAGTGAGTGTGTCTGTGAGTGATTCTATGTGTCTGTGAGTGTGTCACCCTCTCTCCCTCTCCCTGTCACCCTCTCCCTGTCAACCTCTCCCTGTGTCAACCTCACCCTCTCCCTGTGTCACCCTCTCCCTGTGTCACCCTCACTCTTTCCCTGTCGCCCTCACCCTCTCCCTGTGTCACCCATTCCCTGTCGCCCTCACCCATTCCCAGTCACCCTCACCCTTTCCCTTTCGCCCTCACCCTTTCCCTTTTGCCCTCACCCTTTCCCTGTTGCCCTCTCCCTCTCTCTGTCGCCCTCTCCCTCTCTCTGTCGCCCTCTCTCTCTGTTACACTCTCTGTCACTCTCTCTCTCTGTCATTGTCTCTCATTCTCTCTTTTTCTCTGTGTCTCTCTTTCTCTGTCTCTGTCTCTGTCTCTGTCTCTCTCTCTCTCTCTCTCTCTCTCTCTCTCTCTCTCTGTCTCTCTCTCTCTCTCTCTCTCTCTCTGTGTGTGCCGCTCTGTGTGTGTGTCTCTCTCTGTCTCTGTGTCTCTCTCTGTGTCTCTCTCTGTGTCTCTCTCTGTGTCTCTCTCTCTGTGTGTCTCTCTCTGTATCGTGTGTGTGTGTGTGTGTGTGTGTGTGTGTGTGTGTGTGTGTGTGTGTGTGTGTGTGTGTGTGTGTGTGTGTGTGTGTGTGTGTGTGTGTGTGTGTGTGTGTGTGTGTGTGTGTGTGTGTGCCGCTCTCTGTGTGTGTGTGTGTCTCTCTCTCTCTGTATCTCTCTGTCTCTCACTGTCTCTCTCTGTCTCTCTCTCTCATCCACTCTGAAAGGCAGGAGTGCAGACCTGTCTGACATGTGAATGTGTTCACAAGTGATCTTTTTATTTGCTCTATGCTATACGGTGGAGGTTTCTTGTTGGCTTTTTCACCCACCACCACTTAAAATGTGTGTGTATACAGTATATAATTTAAGAAATATTTTTTAAGGAGTACGGATTTAATCAACTACAAATTGAACAGGATTCTAAAAAGTACTGTAAAGTTAAAACAAAAGATATGCTCCGGAGCTCGGTAATTGAGGCATGGCACAGGTCAGCCTGGCAGCACATATTAAACTTAGTATCAAACGAGAACAAAATGTTGCCATTTAATGGTCTCATTTTCAATGCTAGTGACATCCTCTAGGTAAGGTCAAGCAGGCAATTGTAAGGGATAACTTGTTAAGCTAAAGGAAATGCTAGCTCATGTGGCCTCTAGTGGCTTTAGGCTATGCCTTGTAGCAGAGGCAGATTTAAGCATAGGAAATCCTCCTCGTGTAACCCTCCTTGCCCAGCTCTAAGGAGTTTACATCGAGTTGGATCTATCTATCTATCTATCTATCTATCTATCTATCTATATATATATTTATATACATGGCTGTGCTCAGTCTCATACCTTTTCAGAGTGCTGGGTCCGTGCAAGCTGGGCATGGATATGCAGCTAGAATAATGGACGCCAGGAACTTGTAGAGTATAAACAAGAGCTTTAGTTACTTCCGTTGATAAAGCTCGCCATACAGCCAAACTTCACTTCAGACATTAACTGGTGACACATAATATGGTTACAGTGTACTTCTTCCCCTGGTATCTCTCACTCCTACGCTGGGGAAGTATTGATGCTTGTTCCCCTTATTAATAGTTAGATTGTCAATCTCCTGCATAGTGTCAATAGTGCCCCATCTCAAGTGGGTCTATAGTGGGAATACACTCTGTCCTCGGGATCACTCTGTGTACCGCATACCTTATTCATGCATATTTCATAGGGAGTTTACTTAGGACCTTCTGGTGGGGCCGATCCAATTATGCTCTGGAGCTACCACTCTGAGAACTCCTATTGAGCATATGCTCACTCCTCTCTCTCCGAAATAGAAACATCTTGGGACATAACTATAGGCATGAACTATATAGGACACATTCCTTTACTTATAACAATGAATGGTGACAGGAAATACTTAATACTCATAACCAGTGTTCGACAAACCTAAACATTTGCAAGCCCCGGGCGAGTGGATTTAACATCGTGGCGAGCTCCTGTTGGCCCAAGCAGCACACGTGTGGTACTAGGTGGCGAGTAGATTTTTTTGTTCGGCGAGTAGATTTTTTGGTGATTTGTCGACCACTGCTCATAACTATACACACAGCCCTATTTACAGGACTCACAGTGAGGCTTCAGTATGAACTCTAAGGAACCTGTTTCTAGAACATAGGGAAGATGCATATATATGCTTCTATCTCCCAACAGTCACATCACTGGTCACAAGACATACAACGAGTGGCTATCTCTTTCTGCATAGTCATCCTGCATCACATGATAGGGCATATCCTGAATGATCCCACATAGTTAACCCATTATAGATCTTAACCACTTATACAAACTAGTAGTCCCAAAATGGGGGGTGGGAAGCTACAGTTGTATCTTACGTTATACAAATTGTATATGATAGCTTGAAAAGTGGAGACCCCTGAAATGATTTAGTCATGTTAAAAAAGACAAAATCTGGTTTATCAAGGCCAGTCTCCTAGAAATAGTAATCAGATCTCACTCACGTACCCCACCCACATTGTTCCACATATTAAATACACATCCCTTCAGTTTGTTGACATTGTTCCTTTATTTAAACTCATTGAACCTTACAGCAGAAATTACCTCCAAAATATGTCTAATCCATTTTCATCATGTAGTCTTAATTTCCAAAACGAACCCTTTCTCTTGTTCGAAAAATCCTGAAGAAGTTGATGAATAATGATATTCTTTTTGCTTGACTTCAATTAGTTCTATGGCCATCCCTGGTGGCTATTTTAAACCAGCTATAGGATCCTGTTTTTCAGTACCTGGTATCTCAGGAAGCACTTTTAAAGACAAATGGGGCCTGATCTTCTCTCCTCTCCCTGTCCACGTGGCAGTCATCTATCGCCCACCTACCTCTACTCATTCCCCTTCTGCCTTTCTCTCTCACTTTGAATCCTGGCTCTCTTTCTTTCTCTCCTCAGACTCTCCTGTTCTTCTCCTTGGGGACTTCAACTGCCACATTGATGACCCCTCTCTCCCCTGGGCGACCCGCTTTCTCTCTCTAACCTCTTCTTTTGGCCTTCAACAGTGGAATGCAGCCAGCACCCACAAGGATGGCCACTATCTAGATCTCATTTTCACTAAAAACTTTTGTCCTACCTGATTGTGCCCCCACAGAGTGCAATTTTTGGGATTCTTTTTTGGCCAGGACTCTAGTTCTGATCATTTTTTCGTATACCTGCTGTACAGACCAAAGTTTCTGAATGTCTCTCTTGAATATCATCCTGGATGGCCCTACGCCGACTTAAACTTAACATGGCAAAAACAGAGCTCCTCATACTTCCTCCCAAATATGGCCCTACTACCTCCTTCTACATTACTGTTGGTAGTACTATCATTCACCCAGTAGCCCAAGCACGCTGCCTAGGGGTTACACTCGACTCCTCTATCACACTATCCTCTCACATTAAAAAAGTTTCTAAAACCTGTCGCTTTTACCTCCGCAATATTACAAAGATACGCCCTGTCCTCTGTTGTTCGACTGCTAAAGTCAGGCCTTCATTCTCTCCGTCTCGATTACTGCAACCTCCTGCTGTCCGGCCTTCCTGCCTCTCACCTGTCTCCCCTACAATCTATCCTAAATGCAGCTGCCAGAATCACTCTACTCTTTCCTAAATCTGTCTCAGCGTCTCCCCTGCTTAATTCACTCTCCTGGTTTCCTTTCAAATCCCGCATCTCACACTCAATTCTCCTCCTCATTTTTAAAGCTTTACACTTTTCTGCCCCTCCTTACATCTAATGCTGCGGCCCCGCTGCGGCCAGCGTCACGTGCGGCCGCGGGCCACCAGCTCCTTTCCTCCAGTCTGAAGGTCCCCGCTGGCTCCTTCAGACGTGGCTGACTGCATGCTGTGACGCGTCAGCCGGCCGATGCTGCAAGCTTCTGGTGATCAGAAGCGCTGATGCGTCACGTGGTGCAGCAGTCAGCCAATGATGAGGGAAGGGAGGCGGCTACGGGTAGGGAAGGGAGGTGGCTACGGGGAGGGAAGGGAAGCAGCTACAGGGAGGGAAGGGAGGCTGCTATGGGGAGGGAGGCGGCTATGGGGAGGGAGGCAGCTACGGGAGGGAGGCGTCTACCCTCTCCCTGTGTTTGCTGAGGGGGTGACGGGGCACAGATCCGCTCACTGTCTCTCCCCGAGACGGATGGGGGGGGCTGTGACATCCGCGGAGAACACACAGCCTGGAGAGTGACATCAGCCCATGTCATGGCCCCCCCTGACCCGTCTTCGCCACGCCCCCCCCCCCTGCTTCAGCTCCCTACAGACCGCAGATAGCTGTCTGCAGTGCGGTCGCGTGGTCTGAGGCAGTGGGGCCTTAGCCTTAGCCCTAATTTCTCGCTATGCTCCATCCCGACTCTTGCGTTCTGCTCAAGGATATCTTCTCTCTACCCCCTTTGTATCTAAAGCCCTCTCCTGCCTTAAACCTTTTTCACTGACTGCCCCACACCTCTGGAATGCCCTTTCCCTCAATACCCGACTAGCACCCTCTCTATCCACCTTTAAGACCCACCTTAAGACACACTTGCTTAAAGAAGCATATGAGTAGCACCATGGATAATAATAGACACATGATACATAAAGCTTGGCCCGCTGCAGACGCACTTACCAGAATGCCCTCCTACTGTCTCTGTACGTTCTTTCTACCTACCAATTAGATTGTAAGCTCCTCGGAGCAGGGACTCCTCTTCCGAATTGTTACTTTTATGCCTGATGCACTTATTCCCATGATCTGTTATTTGTATTAATTGTTATTGATATGATTGTCACGTGTATTAGTGATGTGAAGCGCTAAGTACACTAATGGTGCTATATAAATAAAGACATACATACATACAACACACTAACTGGTTAACCAATAAACAAATCCTCTCTACACCATGCTCTGCTGGTTCTGCATTAAAAGTTCTAAAGAAAACACCTGAAACCTAATCTATAAACATCAGTTGGGCAATAAAGATGTAATCTTTACCAAGGTCAATCTTATGGCTTGTTTTTAGCAGAGGCATATGAAAAAAAGCTACTCAAAGCTCCAAACAGAACGCAGAAAAGAAAAAATAATAATCAATATAGTGCAGGACAACAGTAGCTAAATGTGAGGGCTAATTCAAGCGCTGAGTCCGTGCAGATGGTGGAGGTAACAACAGACAGGGTAAGCAGTGACCGGATTCCAATGGATAAGAGCTGGTAGGGATATACGCATAACAGAGGAAATGTATAATTGTACCTCTGTGGTCCCATTTTCGGCTCTCCGTCAACTGTATCCCTTTGCTGTGTGGGGCACTGTAAAAGGTGTACCGTCCTCCTCTTCGTGCTGTCTCGTACCAATCCTTCTCCTGTTCATGTTTTTAGCAGAGGCCTGAGAAGCTCCTACCTGCTACTGCAATGTTCCTACTGCCTGTGCCCCATATATAATTATGTGGATAATGCGCGGCCCTTTCGATTGCTCAGGGGCCTCACATGCAGACTTTTAAAGCAGCAGTCAGAGCTGCGTTTTAAAAAAAATAATACAATACAAGCCACACAATGACAAGTAATTAGCTAAGTTGCCTATCGATCCGTTCTCCTCTAATTGATCGGCGAAAATTCAGCTCGGGAGTTCACTAAATAGCTGTAGAGGAGTATTCTGCAATCAGTGGAATGCATATGCATATTAATATGACAAAGTTCTGTGGGGAAGATCGTGTTACCATGCAGTCACTAGATACAATTGGTGCACTGCTAGAGAGAGGGCAGGGCTCAAAAAGGGGTGTGCCAAAGCCTGTTTCAGAAGAGGAAGGGGATGTGACTTTGTAAATGGTTGCTAGAGAAACAAAAAAGGCTTATACAAACTCTTCATTCTGCCTCATACTTTAGCCTTTAAATGGACTTCATCCTAATTGTTATATAAAGGATTCAGATGATACTTTTGAATGCAATTGGACTTTAAAAGTTTCCTGTAGCACCACACGGAGATTCGTTTCTCCTTATACACATTATAATACATTAAAATGTTGCATGTTATTTATAGCTCATTCAGTTTCATCTGGAGCTCTTCATACTCTCACACATGCCTCTGTAGTATCTATATTGACGGTTTATTTCACTGGGTAGTGACTTCAAATGTGCATCTTTCTGTGGCAAACACAACAAAGGCATCTATATCTAAACGTGTTTATATTTTTTTCATGTCAGGTTGTATTATGTCACATTATGTCAGCTCCTGTTCGGCGGAAGCATGATGAGATTTAACTGGACATGATACAAATAAAAAAGGTGAGTAATCAAACATTTCAGGTTTGGAGAAATACCGGTGCATTATTTTAGAGCGTTGGCTCGCAACTCCAGTCCTCAAGATCCCCCAACAGGTCAGGGGTTAGGGATAATCCTGCTTCAGCACAGGTCTCTCAATCAGTGGCTCTGTCAAAATGATCACATAAGTACAATTTTTAATTTTGCTCCAAAAAGCCTCTTTGTCACTTGTAG
Source organism: Ascaphus truei (assembly GCF_040206685.1). NCBI lineage: Eukaryota > Metazoa > Chordata > Amphibia > Anura > Ascaphidae > Ascaphus > Ascaphus truei. The sequence continues at coordinate 12,246,670 of NC_134490.1, read as the reverse complement.
TCAAATAATGCAGGAATATCTATATTTTCAGACTTAAAGTACTGCTGTTCCTAAAGTTGTGTGAAATGTCCACATTGTAGAATATCCATTGTAGAATATCCCTGACGAAGAGAACAATTACTAAGAGTCTAGAAACGAGTAGGAATTGTGGCACAGCAAGGACACCGTAATGGAAGCAAAGAGAGTGATGTCATCAGGAGCGGCGGAGCGGCAGCCAATTCGGAGGAGTTGGCGCTACGAAGCTGATCAGCTGACGGAGATCACTATCCACAGACGGGAGAAGATCCTTATGCTTGTGAAATTGTCCACATTAAGGCTGGAGACCTACTGTAGCCACTTGATGTGAGTAGGTTTTCAATTTTACCCACGGCGGAGTAGGGTATAACGGAAGCGACTACGGTAATCACCAATCTTAATGCTATATGTTTGTGAGCATGTTGTGTGTGCATACAAGTGTATTTTATCATTTATATATTTTTTTATTGTCATCATACCGTTTTCATAAATTGTTATCCTTTGCTAATCATGCCTAGCTTATCAGATATTTACTCTAGCTAATGCGCTATAGTAGCGTATATGCTTTTTGTCTCCTTTTCCTGAGGTTTGCATCATCCCAAAGATCCAAGCTTGTGTCATCATAGCTCCATCGTGTTTTTTGAGCCTCAGCGCCAGAGAGGTCTGTCTTTGTTGGTTTCATCCATTACCACATTATTCACTTATATCAGTTTGCGCCATAAACACTATTTTTTCTATTGTTAAAGGAAACAGGTGGCTGCCCATATATTAAACAGCTCACTTCATTGGTATGGATTTCATCATTTTGTAGAAGAAGTGAGAGTCAGTGAACTTGCCACATGTTTAGCAGTGGAGTGATAATGATCGTATAATGACTCATGAGAGTTGAATCTGAAAGTCACCAGTCAAAAAAAAAGACAGCAAAACCAAATAAACTGCTTTGGAATAAAGATGAAGGTTCTAAATGTATCAGTCTTGTCACTAGGGCCCATTACAATGCAACAGTTAAAGATAAAATACACTATTTTGCCCCACACAGGTAAGGTGTACAGTTGTGTGAAAATGAAAGTACAACCTCTTTGAATTGTATGGTTTTACATATCAGGACATAATAACAATCATCTGTTCCTTAGCAGGTCTTAAAATTAGGTAAATACAACCTCAGATGAACAACAACACATGACATATTACACAGTGTCATGATTTATTTAACAAAAATAAAGCCAAAATGGAGAAGCCATGTGTAAAAAACTAAGTATACCTTATGATTCAATAGCTTGTAGAACCACCTTTAGCAGCAATAACTTGAAGTAATTGTTTTCTGTATGACTTTATCAGTCTCTCACATCATTGTGGGGGAATTTTGGCCCACTCTTCTTTACAACGTTGCTTCAGTTCATTGAGGTTTGTGGGCATTTGTTTATGCACAGCTATCTTAGGGTCCAGAGACAGCATTTCAATCAGGTTGAGGTCTGGACTTTGACTGGGCCATTGCAACACCTTGATTCTTTTCTTTTTCAGACATTCTGTTGTAGATTTGCTGGTGTGCTTGGGATCATTGTCCTGTTGCATGACCCAATTTCGTCCAAGCTTTAGCTGTCGGACAGATGGCCTCACATTTTACTCTAGAATACTTTGGTATACAGAGGAGTTCATGGTCGACTCAATGACTGCAAGGTTCCCAGGTCCTGTGGCTACATAACAAGCCCAAATCATCACCCCTCCACCACCGTACTTGACAGTTGGTATGAGGTGTTTGTGCTGATATGCTGTGTTTGATTTTCGCCAAACGTGGTGCTGTGCATTATGGCCAAACATCTCCACTTTGGTCTCGTCTGTCCAAAGGACATTGTTCCAGAAGTTTTGTAGTTTGTTCAGATGCAACTTTGCAGACCGAAGCCGTGCTGCCATGTTCTTTTAGAGAGAGGAGGCTTTCTCCTGGCAACCCTTCCAAACAAACCATACTTGTTCAGTCTTTTTCTAATTGTTCTGTCATGAACTTTAACATTTAACATGCTAACTGAGGCCTGTAGAGTCTGAGATGTAACTCTTGGGTTTTTTTGCAATTTCTCTGAGCATTGCACGGTCTGGCCTTGGGGTGAATTTGGTGGATGTCCACTCCTGGGAAGATTGGCAACTGTCTTTAATGTTTTCCACTTTTGAATAATATTTCTCACTGTAGATTGATGGACTTTAAATTGTTTGGAAATTGCATTATAACCCTTCCCAGATTGATGGGCAGCAACAATTGCTTCTCTAAGATCATTGCTGGTGTCTTTCCTCCTTGGCATTGTGTTAACACACACCTGAATGCTCCAGACCAGCAAACTGCTAAAACTTTGGCTTTTATAGAGGTGGTCACACTTGCTGATGATCAATTAATCAAGGGCATTTGATTAGCAGCACCTGTCTGTTACTTAGCATCTTAATTCCTATTGAAGCAGTAAGGGTGTACTTAGTTTCTCCACACTAGCTTCTCCATTTTGGCTTTATTTATTTTAAATATATCATGACACAGTGTAATATGTCATGTGTTGTTGTTCATCTGAGGCTGAATTTACCTAATTTTAAGACCTGCTAAGGAACAGATGATTGTTATTATGTCTTGATATGTAAAACCATAGCATTCAAACTGTATACAGTTGTGTGAAAAAGAAAGTACACCCTCTTTGAATTCTATAGTTCTGAAGATTATGTGTCTTTAATGAGTTTTTCAATAGAAATATCAAGAGATTCAGTATATTTAATAACATTTTTGTCATTTTGTAAATGGCTAATCTATTCTAGTGCTTATCTAGCTTCCCAATAAAGATTTCTGAGTGTTAATTAATACAATCAAATGCTTTTACATTAAAGGGCAAGGCAGAGGGGTCTTTGTTTTAAGATATTTTACATAATGACAATGTACAAAATATACTGACGTATCAATGAACTTTGCCCCACAATAGGAGCAGGTAAAAGAGGTGACCCTTCATGCACATAATATGTTAGCAATAGCATACATACATTTTTGTATTTCATGATGATTCGTTGCAGGTTGTGATACTTTTATGGGGGAGGGGGAGAATTCTTCATAGATACAATGATAATTTACAGAGCTTTCAAAACCTCATAGGTATCTTCTTAAAGCAGCAAAATATGAAATCCTTTATGTGTGTGTGTGTGTGTGTGTGTGTGCGTGCGTGCGTACGTGTGTGTGTGTGTGTGTGTGTGTGTGTGTGTGTGTGTGTGTGTGTGTGTGTGTGTGTGTGTGTGCGTGTGTGTGTGTGTATCTAAGCAGTGCAAGATCTTTGAAACACTGTTTGTGATCAGTTGTTGCCAATGTTCCCAGCCGTTTGAGCTGCAAACTGTAACAATAGATAATGTTACCTTATTATTATAAGGCTAAATTGTAGCTGCTGAGTTACACTGATTGAAGCAGCCATTATGTTAGTGACACATGAAGGATTTATACAGATTTATAACAGAAGCCAGCTTGGGTGAAATGTAGAATTATACATCGTCACATGCTTTACATATACAGATAAGAAAAGAAAAGAAATGGGGGGAGTGCTGTATTGCTGCTTTAACGTGTCTGTATCTCTTGCCTTCCTTTTTTATATTTTATTCATGTGAACCTTTCTGCCTTGGCAATTTATATCAAATGTAGGAAATTGGACAAACATGTTTACAAATTTGATGCAGAAGCTAATGAACAGGATAGTAAATCACTGACAAACTGCTCGGTGGTAAGACTCATCTTGATCCATAACACCCACAGCATTCAAAGCTCCTGAGTGCAGACATGCAGATTAGTATATGAAAAGGCCGCTCTATCAAGACATAAACTATTTTGTTTGCTGTTAAACTGATCTGTTCTGAAAGGCCCTGTCATCCTCAGTCTCAGGATGAAAATATCAATGTACTGTTGCCTATTTTGCCCATGTGTGTCAACTTGCAATTTGGAAAATGTCAACAGTAGGAAGTCTTTGCTACAGACACGCACACGGGCACACGTGCACGCACACTGGCAGCACTCATGTAGCTGTATTAAAAAAACATGTTTGGGTGCATTAGTATAAACAATTCATATTCATAGCAATATGAGAACAGGTACAGTACTTACAAGAAAAGAAGTGATTTCTTTAGTACATCAACATTTCGGTCCTATTTTCTTGAGGAAGGTCCTGCAGTTGGACCGAAACGTTGATGTACTAAATAAATCACTTTATTTCTTTAAGGTAGCTATGAGTGCTTAGTTCATATTGCTATGATTGTGTGTGCGTGCTAGAAACTCCCTACAGTTGAAGCAACTTTAGACAGACAAGATAAAGAATTGCCGTATTTATAAGCGCACTTTGATTTGTCTTGGTAGATTCTGTAGAACCTGTTAGATTTCTGCCCATTGTAGAATCCCTTAAATTACTGAGCTGCTGAATTAAACTGCGTGGGTGATGTATCGAGGCAAGTTTGGAATAAAATAAATGCAAATTGCATTATTTGCTTATTGTGTCAATATATCAAAATCTGTTATCCAAGTTTTGTGCTGTGTGTCTATACTTGCGACTTGGCTGGTGTCAATAAGAGAAATTAGGTTGTAGTGTCAGGGTGCACATATTATGAGATGTATCAAACTCAGTATCTCCGTTCATTACTCTTTGATCTTTTGCTTCCCAAAAAAATCAGCCAGGTCTGAGGCGGTGTAACCTTTTCGGGCTAAGAATTGGCATCAAAGGAAAGAAACACTTTCTCACATTCGAGCACAAGCTGAAAATGGAGCAAAGCGTCAACCCAAACTTTGATACGCACGGTCTTTATGTTGATCCATCTCTGAAAAGCTTAGATCGCAAGGAGTGCAAAAGTGAACAACCTACAGTATATAGAGACATCCCTTTCCTGGTCCTTGTCTTTGCAGTGGGAAATTGAGTATGTATGTATTTGCTATCATTTGTAAAGTTGGTTTTCTGTACCCTAATATTAATGTCATGTATGGGCTTTAGAAGGCTATTGACTTTAATCTTAATTTAATTGAGCAACGTAAAAGATATCGCAGTTTCCTTTTTTTTAGTACTCCTTATACACTTCTTATAAATCATTTGGCAACTCAACCCCGAGTTGCTCATTGAGTCGCTACATTCATATTCGCTTTGCCACCTTACTGTATGTTCACAGACCCTGTTGCAAAGACTGTGAACTGTGCAGCGGCTTTAACCATAGTTCTGCAGGAGGCTCCTGTAGCAAAGGGAAAGAAAATACTGAATAACACAAAGGTTAGTGCAATAACTGACCTAAAGGTCCCGGCTGAAGAAATTTACCTCTCACGTGAAAAAACTTGAGGCTTTAAGAACCGTCCAAGCAGCATGTTGTTTTTTTTATTCCCCAATTCATGGCGCTGTAATAATAAAAACACTATTCCTTTTTTTTTTATCCTTGTTGAATGTTGATGTGCAAACCAAATTACACATATGTGTTGTCACATTGGTTCTTTATTTTTGGAGGTGTGGGTTCCCTGCATACACCTGAAGAAAGGTCCATGTGGGACCTGAAACGTTGTTATTCCACTGTTCCTGGTTGTCACACTAAATGGAGAACTTCATCATGAACGTGTGAGCAGAGCGATACTTTGTATCTCTGCCTTTGAGGAGGCCTGCCCTTTGAAGAAATTGTCTATGACGTTGTGTTGGCTGCACAAGCAGGTTTCTCCTCGCCCGAGGCTGTTTCCCCACAGATCTAATTCTGCATGCAAACTTTTTTGTTATAACATAGAAAGCGCAAATCATTACTATGAAACAAGTGACAAGTTTCCCCACCTCTCTTACAGCTTGTACTACATCAGACAACTCGACTCATACTAAAGCACCAAGAGATAAAGATACTCTGTCAGTAATCCAGCTCCATCAGAACAGTAGCAAGGAAAATGTGTTAATCCGTTCAAATAATCCTCTTTGAAATTCAGTTTAAGTCTCAGATCTTTTGTTTGCATACATGCACTAGGTTCATAAAATCATTGTATCTTGTGGCAATGCACAATTCTCAAAGGAGCTAGATATCATTTGGACAGGAACTATTCTTCTGATCAACCTTCATTAAAATATTTCTACTTTAAAAAGAATCTCATTTTCAGATTGATTTGTCACTACAAAGCTGAAGCTTTCATCAGTGTGATGTTAGGATGCAGTGAACGGAAGAGAATAGGAGTCATCTTATCAAACATATAACTTGTTTTCTTCTAAAGTGAAAAAAACGTGTGAGTTTCATAGCATTTTAAAGAAACAGACACATGCTCAAACCTCTTTTACAAGTCATTCACATTGATGTTTATCACATATTATTTACATTTAAAAAGTGGGCCCCAAAAGACTAATCGTTGCTGCCTCATGTGCTCTTTGATATTCTCTTCTTTCTTTTCCCCTTTTATGATTTACTTGTACACATGGAGACAATACAGTATGGGGAATTATAATACAATAAGCGCAACAAACAAAATGAGACAATAGGAAAGGAAATCCCTGCCCAGGAGAGCTTACAATCTAAGTGGCATGGTGGGGCATGCACATGCAAACAGCACCAATCTCGAGTTAAAGTAATGTGGTGAGAGGTAAATGATCAAAATGCTGTTTTTGTCAGCTGGGGATTTCAAGTGTAGAACTAACAATGTTGAGGTAGAATCGTTTGTAAAACACCAGCATTTCACATGGACAGCCCCTAAATGACCAACCTAACCCTAGCACCCATCCCAAAGCCTGCATTCTCCCCACCTCGTGTCAGCTTCTCCCTACCACCCATTCCAATGCCTGCATTATCCCCCTTCATGTCAACTTCTCCATACCACCCATCCCAAAGCCTGCATTCTCCCCACCTTGTGTCAGCTTCTCCATACCACCCATCCCAATGCCTGCATTCTCCCCACCTTGTGTCAGCTTCTCCCTACCACCCATTCCAATGCCTGCATTATCCCCACATCGTGTCAACTTCTCCATACCACCCATCCCAAAGCCTGCATTCTCCCCACCTCATGCCAACTTCTCGCTACCACCCATTCCAATGCCTGCATTCTCACCTGTCAACCTAACCCTACCACCCTTCCCAAAGCCTGCATTCTCCCCACCTCGTGTCAACTTCTCACTACCAACCATCCCAAAGCCTGCATTCTCCCCACCTCATGCCAACTTCTCACTACCACCCATTCCAATGCCTGTATTATCCCCCCTTCGTGTCAACTTCTCCATACCACCCATCCCAAAGCCTGCATTCTCCCCACCCCATGCCAACTTCTCGCTACCACCCATTCCAATGCCTGCATTCTCACCTGTCAACCTAACCCTACCACCCTTCCCAAAGTCTGCATTCTCCTCACCTCGTGTCAACTTCTCCCTACCACCCATTCCAATGCCTGCATTCTCACCTGTCAACCTAACCCTACCACCCTTCCCAAAGTCTGCATTCTCCTCACCTCGTGTCAACTTCTCGCTACCACCCATTCCAATGCCTGCATTCTCACCTGTCAACCTAACCCTACCACCCTTCCCAAAGCCTGCATTCTCCCCACCTCGTGTCAGCTTCTCCCTATCACCCATTCCAATGCCTGCATTATCCCCCCATCGTGTCAACTTCTCACTACCAACCATCCCAAAGCCTGCATTCTCCCCACCTCATGCCAACTTCTCACTACCACCCATTCCAATGCCTGTATTATCCCCCCTTCGTGTCAACTTCTCCATACCACCCATCCCAAAGCCTGCATTCTCCCCACCTCATGCCAACTTCTCGCTACCACCCATTCCAATGCCTGCATTCTCACCTGTCAACCTAACCCTACCACCCTTCCCAAAGTCTGCATTCACCTCACCTCGTGTCAGCTTCTCCCTACCACCCATTCCAATGCCTGCATTATCCCCCCATCGTGTCAACTTCTCACTACCAACCATCCCAAAGCCTGCATTTTCCCCACCTCGTGTCAACTTCTCCCTACCACCCATTACAATGCCTGCATTATCCCCACATCGTGTCAACTTCTCCCTACCACCCATTCCAAAGCAGCATGCATTCTCCCCACCTTGTGCCAACTTCTCACTACCACCCATACCAAAGCCTGCATTCTCCTCACCTCGTGTCAAGTTCTCCCTTTTTTTTTTAAGCATACTGTAAGTGCAAATATACATTGCACTTATGCTTAAATGTGTACTTTCCCTTCGCTAAAATTGATTTATTCATTTAAAAAAATATATATTTGCAGGACTGCTATTTTGTGACTTTAAACAAACGAAACAGAGATTTTTGAACAATTTGGGCTATTTCGTTCTGTCAACCCTGCGGAGAAGATACTGTAATCTCGACAGATTTGCACATCCACCAGTTTCCCCTTTAGACTGACACATTTTCTGTCGTTATGTTCCATGGCAGATATCTGAAATATATTGTTATGTTTGTTTCAAGGTGGAAAAATGTGAAATTGTGGAGCAAACCAGATGTATCAAAGAAAAACAGTTTGATTGCTTTTTGTTATTTGTCTTTGGTACATATGGTGCAATTTCTTCAATCCTAAATGTACACCAGTTTTGCTTTGATACATACAGTAGACCCCATCGTCACATAAATATTTACAGAAGATGAGGACCATCTCCCTTATCTGGTCTGCCCATTGTCTCCCATTCTTTAACAAAACATTACAGCAACCGTCCTGTTTTCACCTTTTTTGTATTTGTTTTACTATATGCAGCATGTGAGTAGCTTTAATGAGATAATTACCTAAGCTGTGGATTGACCCCTTCTCATGTGATTGATCTGCCATATAGTGCTTGTATGCCTAGCTAAATAGCCGCATTCAGACTCTGTGCTTCAGCTGATCGGTAACATGATATTACTAAGTGTAACACATTATTGTTACAGCTTTCATAGTAATAGATTGTCTGCTGTTTGGAACACCGCAACAGATCTGTATGTGATACTTTGTTGCCAAAGTACAGAGCTCAAAAAGGCACGAGAGAGCCTGTTTCAAAAGAGGAAGTGGCTATGACTTTCTAAATGGCTGCTAAAGCAACCAAAGGATGATCAATCTCGCCTACTTCTCAAAATGACCACCAGATCTTGCGGGTTGCATGGGCCAATAGGAAGCTGTAATGCCATTGGGGGGATTGCAGTATGTTACCTGCTGGAATATCCAGAAAGTAACACGGCAAATAAACCGTTGGGAGGAATCTAATAAAAGCTCCAAAAGACCATGGTTCAAATAATGTAAAAAAAATCAATACAGGGTATTGAAATTTGGTGGGATTGGTGCTTTAAGAAACACTGATGCTCAAGAAGTCCTACAGTATGTCTAACATTTCCACAATTATAGATGAAATATGGGAAGTTGTATTCACTGACAAACTCACTGCGTGGATCAATGACACGACTGATAGATTTGACAAAACCTGGTCTCCATGGATAGAAAAAAACTCACACACACAGTTTGAAGGAACAAATTTGGCCCTGAAGCAGAATAGAGTGTTTGTTACCTGCATAGATACGAGTCTTAAAGGAACTGGTATGATCTCGGCTGAGCGGTACATGGTACCTACCAGTATCCTTACATTTTCAGGTCGTCCCCGCATATGTGTTCTGTATCCCACACTCCCCTCCCGCTTCCCACTTCCAAATTGTTCGTTAAATACTTTCAAACCTGCCATCATATATTGTTTATATATGTAACAAATGAACAAATATGGAATAATATCTGCAGGAAGCTATGTCTGTATTATATTCCAGTGTGCTAAAGACGGCATTATATTGTGACTGTTATCCGCATCCCTTTTATTTTTTGTACCCCCGTTTACGTTTGTTTTTATTTTTGTTGAAATCTATCTATATATTTCTCAAACCGTTGTATGCGAGTCTGTTTGTCCTGTCTCTAGGGGCAATCACATTGGACCTTTGGCCCGTCACTCCGCCTCAGGCCAATGAGATGGCTCCCTTGGCCCGCCCGCCCCCGCACACCTCTCATTAGCCGGACACACACAAACACCCCGGCCGGTACCCGGGGGAAGAGGAGGAGCGCGGCCCGGTGTGAGGTAAGTAAACGCAGGGAAAAGATCTTTCACGCAACATGCCAGCCCTGCCTTTCACCCCCACCCCGGCCCTGCCTTTCACCCCCATCCCGGCACTGCCCTTCAAACACCCCCCGGCCCTGCCCTTCACCCCCCCCCGGCTCTGCCCTTCACCACCCCCCCCCCCCGGCCCTGCCCTTCACCCCCCCCGGCCCTGCCCTTCACCCCCTCCGGCCCTGCCCTTCACCCCCACCCCCACCCTCCCAGCCCTTCACCCCCACCCACCCTGCCCTTCACCCAAACCCCCCCTGCCCTTCACCCCCACCCTCCCTGCCCTTCACCCCCACCCTCCCTGCCCTTCGCCCCCTCCCTGCCCTTCACCCCCTCCCTGCCCTTCGCCCCCTCCCTGCCCTTCATCCCCACCCTCCCTGCCCTTCACCCCCACCCTCCCTGCCCTTTGCCCTCTCCCTGCCCTTCACCCCACCCTCTCTGCCTTTCACCCCCACCCTCCCTGCCCTTGGCCCCCTCCCTGCCCTCCGCCCCCTCCCTGCCCTTCGCCCCCTCCCTGCCCTTCGCCCCCTCCCTGCCCTCAGCCCCCTCCCTGCCCTCAGCCCCCTCCTTGCCCTCAGCCCCCTCCCTGCCCTCCCTGCCCTCAGCCCCCTCCCTGCCCTCAGCCCCCTCCCTGCCCTCAGCCCCCTCCATGCCCTCCGCCCCTCCCTGCCCTCCGCCCCCTCCCTGCCATTCGCCCCCTCCCTGCCCTCTGCCCCCTCCCTGCCCTTTGCCCCCTCCCTGCGCTCCGCCCCCTCCCTTCCCTGCCCCCCCTCCCTGCCCTTTGCCACTTCCCTGTCCCCCCTCCCTGCCCTTCGCCCCTTCCCTGCCCCCCCTCCCTGCCCTTTGCCCCCTCCCTGCCCCCCCTCCCTGCCCTTCGCCCCCTCCCTGCCCTTTGCCCCCTCCCTGCCCTTTGCCCCCTCCCTGACCTTCGCCCCTTCGCCCCCTCCCTGCCCTTCGCCCCCTCCCTGCCCTTCGTCCCTTCGCCCCCTCCCTGCCCTTCGCCCCCTCCCTGCCCTTTGCCCCTTCACCCCCTCCCTGCCCTTCGCCCCCTCCCTGCCCTTCGCCCCCTCCCTGCCCTTCGCCCCTCGCCCCCTCGCCCCCTTGCCCCCTCCCTGCCCTTCACCTCCTCCCTGCCCTTCGCCCCCTCCCTGCCCTTCGCCCCCTCCCTGCCCTTCGCCCCTTCGCCCCCTCCGCCCCTCCACGCCCCTCGCCCCAGCAATCACGGGCAACACCGGGTATATCAGCTAGTAGCTAATAAAAATGTCAAGTTGCAAAGACAAAAAAAATAAGTGCGTTCCTTCCTCTAAAAAGCTTCAAATATAATGAGATTCCTACAATCAAAAAGGTTTATTTTTATCATATTTACTGTAGTGAATTTAGTATGCTAATATACTTTTATTAAACTCAAAATATATTCCTATTGTGTCAGTCAGGGGTGTGTCTGCTGCCAGTTTGTGCTCAACAGGTGATAATTATTTCCATATGTTTTTCCTCTTGCGGAGTCAGTGCAGAAGTCCTTATTAATATAGAAATAATTAACCTAGTAACTAGTTATTTAAAGCAGCACTCCTAGCGACACTTTATTTGTGTGTTATTTAAACATATATATATATATATAGGTTTGAAACAGGAGATCCCCCGGACCTGAACTGCGTTCATTTTGGTTCCGGGGACCACATGCTTCTCGAATTACTAACCTCCATAGATACTGCTGGTAGGATCCCTGATGGAGAGATCACAATGGTGGGTTTAAAAGTCCTGCGGGCCAATAGTAAACCGTGACTTCTTCCCTTGTGTCTCCCTATCTGCCCGCGTGACGCAAGAGCGTTAAACTGTGCAGAGATACTGACAGCACCTACGAAGGGGGTAAGTATCTCGGGCAGCAGGGGATCCCCGGAGTTGAAATCAACGTGGTTCAGCTCTGGCGATTTACTTCTGAAGGGGGTGCCGGTATCTCCTGCAGTTTAAAGCTCCCGCATCACATGGGCCAATAGGAAGCCGAACCTGATGACGTCACGGCTTCCAATTGGCTGGCAGGGCCCGGGAGCTATGAAAAGAAGGCATGTAGTGAACCATAGAGCGGAAGCATTGCGTCCCGGAGCTGAAATGGATGGGGATAAGCTCCGGAGACCCTCTGCTATGGGCACCCACCGTGGGCGTAAGTATATCCGGAAGCAGGGGGTCCCCGGAGCTGAAATGAATGGGGATAAGTTCCAAAAAAATGAAAATAATGAAATTACAATTAGATTGTAAGCTCTTCGGAGCAGGGACTCCGTTACTACATTACTTTATCTCTGAAGCGCTTCTTCCCATTATGTGCTATGTGTATTGTTTGTTATTTATATGATTGTCACATGGATTACTGCTGTAAAGCGCTACAGTATGTACAATAATGATGCTATATAAATAAAGACATTCTCTTCTATTAAGAGATGTCCATTTCAGATCTTTTACAATAGATTTACTCATGTAAATTTAATTCCAGTATGTACCAGTGACAATGTCACAATCAGAGGGACTGCAATGTATTTAGATCATTTCCTAATCTGGATTATTCCTCTTCTGTAACAGCACGCACCTTTCCCATCTCAGTCTCCCCTCCCTTCTTTTGCATCCAGTCTGCCACCACAGAGGCTTATCCCTTCCCCAAAGAAACAGATCCCAAGAATTCATGAAGAACCTCCACACGCTGCAGCCTCTCTGCTATTCCCAGTGTTATGAGTGGCATTTGCAAACAGCACAAAAACAAGTCATGACTCTTTGTCACCTATCTAATATGCTGTGAATCCATCTTCCCGGTGGTGGAGAAGAGTTCAGCTTAGTTGAAATAAAAGGAGATTAAAATCTCCAGCACAGTGAAGCAGCTTCACAGCAATGTGAATAGATGTAATGCAATGATGCTAAATTGAGCTATTTTTTTAGAGTATTTGTAATCGGTAACATGCCAACTGTGTGTCAGCTTTTCCTTAGCATTCCAGCCTTTTAACATCAATGCTCTTTGCGATGTAAAGTAGAGGGTTATTAAAATGAAAGCTGCCTATCTATCACAGCTTTGAAGTTTGATAACATAAGAGTCCCCTTTTCTACCAAAGTGTCATAGCTTAAAGCTTGTTCTATAGTAGGGGCGGGCGCGCGAGCGAACACGCGTGCATGTGACGCACACTTTTTGTGTGTACGGTCCGTACTGCCGGGAGCGAAAGTCTGGGAAGGTACTGTGTGTGTGTGTGTGTGTGTGTGTGTGTGTGTGTGTGTGTGTGTGTGTGTGTGTGTGTGTGTGTGTGTGTGTGTGTGTGTGTGTGTGTGTGTGTGTGTGTGTGTGTGTGTTAATAATTTATTAAATAATATTTTTAAAATAAAAAAAAAATATGTATGAATAAAAATTATTTTTATTGTGCAATGTTGATAAATATATATACACACACATACACACATGCACATACATACATGCACACACATACATACATTACAGCGGCGGTAGCAGCGCGAAAATGTACTTTTCCCTGTCTTCTCCCCGATCGCCCGGCTCAATGCTCACTGCCGAGTGCGCGCGCGACCTTATTATAGAAAGGCTGGCTAACCACAGCCAATTATAAGTGCCGCGCGCAGGCGGAGCAAGCGCGCCCACTATATTATGGGCCTAATACTATCTAAGGCAGGGGTTCTCAACTCCAGTCCCCAAGACCCCCCAACAGGTTAGGTTTTCAGGATATCCCTGCTTCAGCACAGATGGCTCATTCAGTGGCTCAGCCTTCGACTGAGCCACTGATTGAGCCACCTGTGCTGCAGCAGGGATATCCTGAAAATCTAATCTGTTGGGGGGTCTTGGGGACTGGCGTTGAGAACCCCTGATCTAAGGAATGTCTGACTTTGAAATCCATAGCTCACACAAAACATGAATATATCTCAGTTTACGTCGAACTCGCAGTTACAGTAGCAATTTCTGGCTACACGTAATGCCATTCCATGTCACAACCAGTTCAAAAAGTCCATGATCCGAGAATTTGACGAGATGTGACACTTTGTGTTTTGAAGAGTTTGTGTGCGATATTCCTTTCAATTCATTCTAAAGTAAGAATATTAGGTGTCTTGCTCAACGAATGCATTATGCAAGTCTGTGCAAACAAATCGTATTGTAGAAAGGGACATATTTTTATAGGCCAAACTGAAATGATTTAATGTAATCAAATCCTTTAAATATGAAGTCTATTACAAGAGACAGGTTCACATTTCTCCAGTATCACAGGAGACAAAATTTGAATTTAGGCTGCTCTCCGAGCATCTCAATCCCCGTCCATCAATTTCAAATTATGACTATTTCACTTTAATATGACTGAAATTTCAACTGTCATGATAGCAACTTATTAAACATCTTTCTCGTTTAGAGTATGAAAAGTTTATTTTCCATTCGGAGTACATTTGAATTTTGTCAGCAAAATAGATTCTGAATTTCGTATATGTAATGGATAAACAATAGAAAACCACTGTATAAACAATTTATGTTTTGAGTACTGTCAGACCCCATATAAATTATGATTTCAGGAACGTCGTGTCATACTGTATGTAATCAGAGTTGAATAGGGAACTGCTTATTCAATGGCTCACCATCACACATTTCATCTAGCACTTTTCTTTATTTAATTGTATTATTTATAAAAATGTTTTACCAGGAAGTAGTACATTGAGAGTTACCTCTTGTTTTCAAGTATGTCCTGGGCACAGAGTTATAACAATACATGGTTACATTAAAAGAACAGATGTTTTACAGTTAATTCACAGACATTTCATGGACAGATAGAATTGGAAAATTGGGTACAGGGGATAAAAGGGCTGGTGAGTTTCAGATTGAAATAGAGAAGCTTTAACATCACTAAACAGCAGTGAACTGCAGCAAACAGCTCACACCCTTTGGCTGCCCTTCGGCTGCGCCAAAGTCTGTCTGCCTTTGGGGCAGCACAGATATAGAGTGTCATTCTCTATACGTATAGAATGTTTAGACTAAACAGTTCTATTGTATCACGCTCACTCCTGCAGGGATGCAGCTTATGTAACGGGTTTTCCCCCACCCAATCGCAGATAGAGTGCATGTGAGGGGGAACCTATATGTTACCAGGTGTGGTGCGTATACCTGCAGGTTCACAGGAGGCCTGTGCCTCCGCTTGCTGGGAACCTGGGGTGCTTCTCTGGAACGTTTCTTCAATCAGCGCCTCCAGCTATGTGAGATTCTAGGAGTGTAGAATGGCCCTCACATAGGAACATCTATAAAGTAACCAGCCCACACCAAAGGTTATGGCTAAAAGGGTTTACTATAGGGATCAGTAACATAACACACACAGTATCATAATATAGAGAATCAACAGCTCTATGCATAACAAAACATACATTGGGTGCAAGGGCATCAATATCCCATTGGTTAAGGCCCTTGGCGTCTCCGCCCAATAATAACCCAACCATACAGTGCCCACAATAATCGGGTGCTCGGCACCAGCGTCCCAGTGTCCTGGACCCCCACCCAGATGTGTGGCAGCGCTGCTCACGTGTGTATAGTTGGTGCACTTATAGATAGCTGCCCGGACACACGTCCGTGCCTGGGTGTAAAGCTCTTCAAAAAGGGTCTGACGCAGGAACATGAATCCGCCTCCGCATGAGGTGTCTCCCTCAAGGAGCATCGCACCCACAGAATGTCTCTTGCAGTAGAGCCTGTCTGAGCCCAGACGCAGGCCGCGATCACCGCATGCAACTGGCACCGGTGATATCACATAACACTGTACTGTAGAAAGCAACCCACCTCACACGGAAGGGGCCTTTCCTGAATCTACCAAACTGACTGCTGTAGCTGCACTACAAAGCCACACTGCCTCTTCTTGTCAGAGCACACAGCAATGCAGCTGTGTCACTGACTAGACTCACTCTCAGCTAAGGGCAGGGTCCCTACCTATGGGGCCTTCCCTATGAACTTACCCACTAACCTAGTGGGGAGTGGGGCCTGCCTGGGGTTTCTCTGGCCTAGTACAGCAGAGCACTGCTCTCTGTACACTACCATCCCCAATCGCTTCCTGGATCCAACTGCCTAGCATGGTCTCTGTGCAACATTGTATCCTTCTCCAACAGGAGAAGCTGCAAACTCTATTTGCTGTCTGGCTGCACGTGATGTGGGTGAAAGGGCAGTCCCCAGAGGCTGCGGGGAGTTGCAGTCTGTCACGGCCCTCTTTAACATTAGGGCTATGTCTGCCGTGCCTGTGCAACCCTATAATGATCGCCACTGCTCTCTTCTGCGCCTGCGCGACCTTAGGGAGTCCCTGCGCTATGGAGCGCCATCTCTGCCCCTTCGCGCTCACTATATTGGCCGCTGCATCGCGTCTGCACATGCGCGAGCCTCCGTGCCCGCGTGGACATAACAAAGATGGCGACGCCGTGACTCTGACACCACCGAGAGACGCACTCATCCCCGCAACTGCCTTCTCACTGGTGAATGTAAGGGGAAGAGGAACGGGGAACCGGGGAGCCAAAGGGGACCTGGCTACACTTAAAATGTTAAGAAAAATAGAACAGCTCAGGGATTTTTTCAAACTATATATATATATATATATGTCCCTTTGACAGTGCATGTAGCTGAAACACACACTGCCCACTGCCTAGCTCTTCTCCGAGGTGTGCTCAGGATGTGACTTGTGATGAACAGGACTCGGGCCCCCAACTTAACAGCAGGTGTCATTCTAAAGTGAAATAGAGGGGTTACATAAACACACACACAAACACACACACACACACAGAGTTAGGGAAAGCGTTCCCCTAAGTATAGCTTATATCAGGCCCCCTTTTTTTGTGTTCTAGTTAGGGTCAGTGCCCCAAGGATTAGGATCCTTTAGTATGGCCATATTGTATAAGAGCATGGCCCAAGAAAGGGAATGCAGACATGCCTCCATGGGCCATACAGAAGTGACACCAGGATGTCGGGGGATCAGCCCTATAAGCATATACCCACCAACATGGTCCTGCACAAATGAGGAAGTGGCAGTTCAAAAGCAGGGGTGGATTAGTAACAGAAAGGTTACACAGACCAGGATCTCAGAAGGGGGCTCACAGTGAAAGGGACTTGAAGTATATGGATAAGAAGTGATCCATACTAATCCACCAGATGAGTATCATTAAAGTAAGAAGATGCACTTCCCATGTGTGTTGAGTGGGCAGTCAGGGAAGATCTATATAATCATTGATATGAGCATGCATGAAAATATGTGCAATTAAGTCAGTCTACGATGTACTGTGACTGCAGTGTCCCCAACCATGATGACATTAATAAAGGTTGATGGTGCACTAGAAAAACTCCTGGTGCCCATCTTTTCCATCGCCCAAAGTAAATTATTGCGGGTGCCTTCTACAACTGCGGCTGTGGAAACAGTGTCTGCCGTGAGCGCTGCAGGGGGTCCATGCTTCCAAATTGACCCCAGCATTAATCCTCTGGCGCCAGGGTAGCCGATGTTGCGTAACTGGGTTAAGATATATATGTATATATAAGATATATATATACATATCATCAGTGTTCGACAAACCTATACATTTGCTCGCCCCGGGCGAGTGGATTTAACCCCCGGGCGAGTAAATATTGGCCCAAGCAGCACACGTTTGGTACTAGGTGGCGAGTAGATTTTTTTGTGTGGCGAGTAGATTTTTTTGTGATTTGTCAACCACTGCATATCATACAGCAAGGTCACCAGAGGTGGTCAAGTTACTGGCAGTATACAATGTAGTGTAAAAATATTTATTACTCCATTGGACACTTAGCCTCACGTGTATTTTACAGATTCATATACTCTATGTAAATTAGAGCATGAGATTAGAGCGAGATTAGAGGTTAACTCCTACTGACAACAGCCTTTAGGTATAAGTAATTAGCCTGAGCTGCAAGGATAAAAAGGCAGCCTGAAAGCACCGCCACTCGGACACACAGGGCTTGGAGGAGGTCTTTAACTTGGAGTCCTGAGACACAGCAAGCCTACCCTGCATCAGGGCAACCTGTTTGCTTGGGTGTTTCACTGGAAACCAGTTTAGCTGGCCAGTGCTGGTAGTGAGGCCCAGTAATTGTTCAGTTAGTCTCCTGAATGGAGTAGGTCTTTTCTTTTGTTGTATTACTTTGCCTTAAAGGGACAGCATTCCCATACCATATTGTTTGTTTATGTCTGTGGACAAAATAAACCACAGCGAATTCCAATCAAACCGTGTCTTTTAATCACTGAGCACCGGTCATCCTGTCACTATATACATATACATTAATTTATATATATTTGTTTATTTATAATCTTTGCTTTTATCCTCACAATTTATCACTTCATTAAAAAATACACATATACTGTAGCCTTCTGCTTTTTAAGCTTAAAGGCAAATACAAATGGGATGTGAACCATTGTATATCTTCTCTCTTTTAGTACTATTTCCTTATCACTTTATCCTACTGTAGGACTTGTGCATAAATATTGTATCCCTCCCAAAGGCTTACAAATAACTTTTAGAAAGGCATCTAAACTGTGCTTTACAACTTAATGTGCTAAGGCCATTTTAGGTCCAAGATGACATCTTACATGAGTCCAATTAGTCATTAATCTCTGGCATCTCTGCAGAGACCTCCACCCACAGTGCAGAAAGTGGAAGAAGTGCTCTCAGTCATATGGACATTGTTTCACTACATTCGGAACCGAGAGTGCTAATACATTCTCATAATGAGGACATCCATCATGCACGGCCTTTAGGGTTTAAGGATAGGATTCACGACATCTATGTTATTGTGCCAGCTCAGGCAATGGAGCTGATTTTTGTGACCGAGGACAGTCAATTTATAACATTACATTGAAAACCAATAGAGACCAAATAAACTTTAGGGACTGGAGTACAGTGGCTCCATTTGACCATACAAATACATGGATCACTTTTGTAAATGGGAATTACCGTCCACCTTTTATTTTTTACCTATATGTCTACGATTTTACACAATTCATCGTTTTCAGTTTCTGAATTCTAATCTTGAAAGATATCTGTGACTGTAAAGGATGGTGTTTTACTAGTCACCTCTTCCCTCCCCTCTGTGCATTTTCTCATCATCATTCTTGATGTATTTGCATTGGGCTACTGTGTTTCAGTTATGTGTATAATAAACTTGCCTTATTGTATCACTTATTTCTTCATTTTTCATGGCCTCGTTTTATTTTTCTTCCTCATTGATAATTGAACGTTTTACCGTCATGCAGATGATTTATTGCCACATTCTGTTTACTTTTAACCAACAGTAATGATGAACAGGACATGAGTTCCTCACAGCTGGGTGTTTGACCAGTGATGAAGGGCAATAGTGGAACACGGTGTAACTGCACTCAAAAGATTAGCTAAAAATAAGTTTGAAGTTTTCAAAACTCACCGTAATCGCTGTCATAAAATACTATGAATTTTTGCCATCGAAGTTCAGTGACGAGTTTTAGCATAACGTCATTGAGTCGGACAGGTGGTCGAGCAGCCAACGTGTACTCTTCTCCTTCCTGACTAGGATTAAAGTGACAAACTGTGCGTGGCGACCCTCCGCTGCTGCGTTGCACGAAGATATGAGGGATGTGCATGGCGTCTGTCAGTGACTGAAGCGCGTTTGCTGAGGCACAACCAGTAGATGTCACTAAGGCTAAGATTCCCTGGGTCATCAGGTCACAGGCTGTAAGACAAAATGGCGAACGTGGTTACAATCCTCAATCATATTCATAACCAACACGGCTTGTACAGTAGTTCTAAGCGTCTCCATGCCCTCTGAAATATTTTCTTACATTACCAGTGGTATTATGATATTTAACTCTGATGTGCCACTCCTTTTGAAGAAATAAACATGGCCAGTGAAGGAAATGCTATGCATCGCGGTGGCCATTTTTATTTTCCAAATGTGCAAGGAAATCACTGGTCAAGAATATATCCCTTTACCTGATTACAATAAATATCTGGGTGGCCAAGCCCCAAGAAGGAGACACTGACTCTGGTAAATTTAATAAAAAAATGGAAAAAAAAATTAATCAGATTAAAAACTAAAAATTACAACAGGGGAGATTGCAGATTAGAGTAGCCCATGGCAATACCTCGTAGCCGCCACCTTCTCTGAATCTGCTTCTAAGACCGGTAATGCTACGCAACTGGAAAGTCATATAGAGAAGCACAAACAATGCATGGCATTTTCCAAACAAATACAGTGCTGCAGTTATTAAACAGTGATTCGGCAGACAAGGAACCTTCTTCATCATCACCATGAATGTCCGGTATCTAACTCCATTTTCTCCATGGGATGGGAACCGGGAGGGCCCTTTGGAGCTGAACTGAGAGACTTGCTGGTGAAGTTACTGGGTTTCCCCTCAATGGAAAACAAAATGGAAGTCAAGTCTCAAGCCAATAAAAAGTCAGAAAATCATGGGTTGGGGCTATCTATTGGATGGCCACATAAATCCCCTTTAGAAACCATGTAGTAACAAAGGAGGGAGTAGGTGGTATGATACCTTTTATTGAACCAAAAATTAGCTATGTTACAAAGGTATCATACCACCTACTCCCCCTCCCTCTTTGTTACTACATGGAAGAAAGGACAAAATGGCTTCCCAACATTCTTTGCTTTAAAAACCAGGAAGTAATACTGGTAACATCACCAGTAAGTATTTTGGAGACCGGGGGTGGTCCCAGTACCTGAAATCTGTCTGGAGGACCTCCTTGTTCTAATACTGTAAAAAAAAATGGGGGGAGGATAGTTTGGGTGATTGCTGCTTTTATCTCTTAATTTTTTTTCCAAAATCGCTAGAGGAATATTGGTTATTTGGGGTTTGCATATGTCTGTGCATTTTGTGATACAGTAATTGAGTAATTAAAAGTATGACAAACCATATGCAGTTGACAGCATAATAATGGACATTTTCAATAAAAAATTCTAATTACCGTCAATTAGCATTAAGTATCATAAGTAAGTTTATGCTCTGTCTTAAAAGTTTTAATTTAGTAAATGTTGTTTGTAATGGCTAATGCAAAAAGATTAATAGATGGATAGCACAAACTGAAGTATACTCTTAAGTGGTATTTATAATAAGAAGTTACTTTAATCTGTCAATTAATTATTATATAGTAGTATAATGTCTCCTCTCCACCACTGGATGCTCTAGCTTCATTATGTTACAGTAACAAGTGGAGATAGATCTTTTCCATTTTGTTTTTCACCATTCTCATATAATATAAAATGTCCATAGGACAATAAGAAATTATACATATTCAGTGTAGGTACCTGCAAATTGGTTGTGCCGTGACGTGGCTGCAGGCTTATAACGCTTTGGCCAAAGGGTTTCACTAAATGACCTTACTCATGAGATCACTAGTATATTTTAGCCCAAAATTGGTAGAAGCGCAGGAATTGTTCTTTTTGTTTTCCATATATTTAAGGCCTATCCTTTTACCAGCAGCATACTTCTAAGGCCCGAATATAGTGGGCGCGCGCGCTGCACCATACGCGCACGCGGCACTTATAGTTGGCTGTTGTTAGCCAGCCATCCTTACTAGGGCCGTGCACACATGGCAGTGATCGGGGGGAAGACTCTGAAAAGTATGTATTTGCGCCGCTACCGCTCAGTGTCTGCAGTGTATGTATGTGTGTGTGTATGTGTGTTGCACAATATTAATACATAATTTCTTCTCACAGCATGTCTTTTTTAAAATTTGTAATATACACACACACACACATATACATATACATATACATATACATACACACACACACACACACACACACAGCTTCCGCAGTGACACACAAACACACACACACACACTCAGTGACACACACACAGTGACACACACACACAGTACCTTCCAAGCCTGTCGCTCACAGCAGCAAGGACCGTACAAACGAAAAGTGTGCATCACGTGCGTGAGCATTCGCAGAGGCACGCACGCCCACTATATTACGGGCCTAAAGGGAGGAGCGCGGTAATATGTACAGTCTTCCCCGTATAAAATGTGCCGCTTGACCAGGGAGTCTGGTGATTTCTGAGAGATGGTTTCCTAGTGATTGTAATTTTTCATTAAGTTAGAGGTACAGTGATAGGGCTACGGATGAGTGTTGTGTGCAACCAAAGTGAACTAATAAAAGGGATGACTGAAATAGGTTACATTTTTGTAACTGATGTATATGCTAAAAAATAATAAATATGGGAAGAAACACACTCAAAACAAATAGCTAGACTTATTACACTCTGGTCTGACAAAGAGACTTAAGGCCCCAAGCTATTGATCACGTTTAATCGGTTGCTTCAAATTTTATTGAATATGCCCATGTAATAACAAAGGAGGGAGAGGGAGTAGGGTGTATGATACCTTTTATTGGACCAACAAGTAGTTGATATGTTACAAGCTTTTAAACCTCTCAGGGTCCTTCCCCTTTGCCTCTCTTTTCCAGGGACGTTGCAGCCGTAGCTAGGAGGTTCTTCCCCTCCCCCTCTGGTAAGCTGCTTAATGTTGGTGAATAGTGTCCAGCTTCTCTTCCTACACTGTACAGCAAATACAAATACCACTTGTGAGCACATTCATGTCTCAGACAGGTCTGTAAACCTCCCTTCCCCCATTTTCTCTTAGCATACAATGCTCCCACTGCAACCAGAAATTCTGGGAAATGTCATGCAAATGAGAACTCACGGTGTCACATTTTAGGGGTCCATGTTAATGAAGCAAACAAAGTGACACACTCTGCATGCTACTCTGCCTGTCATTTCCCAGAATTCCTGGCTGCAGTGGAAGCATTGTATGCTAAGGCCGCGCTTATAGTGTTGGCGACTGCGACGCGACCGATGACGTCACCCGTCGCCGTCGCCACTGGTGAAAGTTGTCATTTGATTTTTAGCGACGTCGCTGGCGACAAGGCCAGTGACATCACTAAAAGGGGCGGGCCACACAATTTGATTGGTTTAGAGACAGTCACATGTGGTGACTGTCTCTAAAAAAGCAAATTTACCCAGCTTCAAAATGTTTGGTCGCTCCGTCGCCGTCGCCGTCGCGCTTACTATAAGCGCTTGCGACGGAGTCCATGTATTTGTTTCAGAGCGACGTCACCATCGCAAGGCACTATAAGCGCAGCCTAAGAGATAGTGGGGAAAGGAAAGGTTGCAGACCTGTCTGACACGTGTGACTGTGCTCACAAGTGGAACGTTTATTTGCTGCACACTGCACGGTGGAGGGTGTGTCCCTTTTTTTACTCACCATAACTTATTTAGTGTCTTCTTCCACTGGGAACTAGTGATTAGCACAGGAGAGGAGTGGGGCAAACATTTATCAGTGTCATCAGGGAGTAGGGAGCAGGGAGCAGGGAGCAGCTATGATTTGCTATAGCATTCCCACTCCCTCTGTACTGGGGAGAGAGGTAGAGCAAGCAGCAGCTTGGGCCACCATGCTGTCTGTTGCCCATCAATGGTTTGATGGTTATACCATTCAATTATACCCACTGTTTGCATGTAAATTCCATAAATTGAATATTTAGAAGACAAGCTCAATTTCCGTGCATAATAATTTAGGGAACTACCACAAGCACATACAGAGGAGGCAAGACTAAGACTTCGTCCCCTGTCGCCGCGCGCGATGGCCTGCGCACCGCACACAAGGCACAGCTCTCTATGGGGCAGACCCGAGTTGCCGTGTGTGAGCGAGCGCACAAAGCACGATGCCCGACCGCCTTTGCCAAAAGACAAGATTTTTGATTTTTGGCGCAGAGGCCGAGCATCGGCCATGTCGCGGCGGTGGTTCAGCCAATGAGGGTGAACCAGCCGCGTGATTTCATGGCCAAATATGGCCATATAGCCTCCCCTCATGATGTAGAGACCCATATAAGCACATCTACACCATCCAGGGGGAAGGAAATGCAGCCTGTATCTTACCTTCAGTGTGGGGACACGGCTGCGGATGGAGAGATGGAGAGACGGCTGCAGACGGCTGCGCAGCTCATCTAAAAGGTGACTACCGGTATAATTTCTCCCTGCAGATAGCCCAAAAGGGTTAACGCTGCAGGGTCTCATTCAGATGCATGGGACCAAACAGAGTTAATTCTCCTGGGCTACTTACTGTTCTCGGGGCCACGCTGCAGCCGCCCCAGAACAGTGAAAATCACGGCACTGTAACAGTAAGTCTAACAGCACATACATCTGTACAGTAGTGTTTCAATTATTCTTTCTCAGTTTTGAATCCTTCCACTTAGCATTTTGCTGCTGCTTGATAATTTGCTAGGAGCATTGTTTTTCAGAGATCTTTAACAGCAAACAAATTAGCTAACTCTATTCTACCTTAATTATGGTTATAGAAAATTGTTTCAGGTATCTGGCCCCATATGAACCACTATGAAAGTATCATTCTGTCAACTGGGACATTCTGCTTTGAGAACAGATACAAGACTGTTGCTTGATTAGGCTTATCCTGTCAGCTAGGTAATTCATTCAGTCACCTTGACGAGAAAATAGCGTGGAGGAGGACAGAGACTATAGATATCATTTTCTATATAACAGTACCTCCTACTGGCAAAGCAATTACTGTAATGTCATCAGGGGGAAGATTTGTTTCTATAATATGTTCAGTAAAAGAAAAGTTCAAAGAATTAGAGTTTCCCAAAATCAACATAAACACATAATCTGGTTGTACAATAGTTCAGAGAGGGTACATTATAATGGTGACTGCAGTTTTTCCATTGATGGTTTCCATCTCAGCCACTATGCAATTAGCTTGATTTAATGTTGTAAATATTCATGAAGTCCTGTCCCACTAGATTCCTGTTCAGAATGTATTGCATTCTGCCCATATACTATTATATTAGTGCTAATTTGTAGCATTCTGCGAATCTTTTGCAGGAGGTCAAAAACCATACAAAATTAGGTCTTTTTTTTTATCTTGAAAAAAGCCACAGCTCAGTTCAGGTTCACAATTTGTGGTGAATTAATTTAATGTGCGTTGTAATTGCATTTCATTATGCAAATTTTCAAATTCTCAGAAATCGCTAGATTTGCTTAATACTGGGACTATATATAGGGCACACACTCAGTGTGAGATTTCACTGAAAGTCCACTAATTTAGTGATATTACTAGCCCTTTGGGGCCTGGCGTAACATTTTGCAAGGAATGGAATTTGGGGCAAAAACAATACTATTTTGCAAATGCATTCTGGACAGTTTTGCAATAACTGTGTTTTCCTATTATGCTTTGCTCAAGACGGTCTTCTTTCTACTCCCCATCTCTCTAAGATTCTCAAGTCGAAAAAAAATTTTTTTTTACAATGATCATTTTTTTCTGCAGCCGAAAGCTGTAAGCCAGACCTCAGCAACCAGTTCTACAAGGAGTCCAGATCCGAAAACATTTAGGAGAAGAAGGGCCGCACACTTATTATACTGTCATTTTAGATACATTTAGAAATGTGAAAATTCTAATATTAAAACATTTTGCAAGCATGTGTAGCATCTATACCATATTTATTTACTTTACCTTAAAGGGCTAATCCAAGCAATACCCTACATGTGTGTTTTAAAATAAATACATAATTTCTGTGGTATTAAATATTACTTACTACTTTTTTTTTCAACTCTTAATGTCATTTTTAATGAGTTTTATATACTGACAACCCTTTGATTTCTATAGAAGGTTTTAAACACTTTCCCAGCAGTGCAAGAAATTTGCAACACTTTCCTGTTTGTGATCATTTGTTGCCAATATTCCCAGCAGCTTGAGCTGCAAACTGTAACAATAGACAATGTTACCTTAGCAATATAAGAATACATTGTAGCTGCTGAGTTACAATAACTGGAGGATTGATTTGAAACTGAAAGGCAGCCATTTAGTGA
Source organism: Ascaphus truei (assembly GCF_040206685.1). Classification (NCBI taxonomy): domain Eukaryota; kingdom Metazoa; phylum Chordata; class Amphibia; order Anura; family Ascaphidae; genus Ascaphus; species Ascaphus truei. The sequence goes on along the minus strand of NC_134490.1, from coordinate 12,220,737 downwards.
ACCCTGGGAAGAAGGATTTTGCTGATTGATCACGGAAGAACGAAATCGATAGAACAGCTTACGTAATTAGTTTTCAATAAAGGTAATCAAAAGCTGCATATATTAAAACAAAAAAAGGATTACATTTTTTTTTTAAGATTCAAAAACTCAATTTATTATTTCCTGGTAAAACATGTTATAAATAAAAATGTTTGCTCCTGCTAATTTTAAACTAGTTGCTTGGGCTGCTGAGCGTCCAAGGGCCCCATCAGGGCCCAATTAGCCCATGGGCCGCCAGTCGAAGAGACCTGCTATAGGCTAACCTCACAATTTATAGCTGGTAATCCAAGTGCCATAAGGAGATAAAGTCCAGAGAAAATAGAGGGGTATATTTCCCGTAGGAGTTCTGTTCCTCTGCAATATGCAAAGCACAACAGAACCAAGGAAATACATTATTCGCCCCTGTAAATGTATGTTTATGTTGAATAATAGCTGCTGCCTTTGGAAACATTTATTCAGGATTAAAAAAAAAAGCAGATTTCATCTTAATGCATGATACATATTGTTATAAATAACATAATTAAAATCCAATTATATCACAGTTAAAATCCAATCACTGACAATTAAAACAGTCTTAAGCAAATGAATAATGTGTTCCATTCTGTCTCACATTATGGAAAGCTGTTAAAGACATTAAAAAGTGTAGCATGGTGGGAAAAACTAGCAAAGCTACTCTATTAACTTTAGTTAAAAGGAAGAGCAAAAAGGGAATGAAAAAAAAATAAAAAAAAGCAACAACTGTGAGGGAATCCTCAAATAAGTCTCACGTATTGATAGAAAATAAGCGAGGGATTTCAGTTTGGCTTCAGGGTTTCCAGGTTCCAGGAAAAAGGATCTAGCAGTAGAGACACTGACTGGCATTTAAAGGGGTCCTTCATTACACGACCAATGGGAACTTATAGCAGTGTTATCTTCAATACGTAATTGGCACCACTGAAAAAAAAATTGCGATGTTGTTTAATATACTAGTTTGTGAAATTCTCTAAAATCGCCAGATTCGCTTAATGCTGAGACTATGCAGTAAGTAGTGCGCACACACACTGTGTTTCACTCTAAGTCTTGTGTATCTCAACAATCAGAGGTTCCTGGAGCTTAAAGTAATTTGGTTCAGCTCCAGGACCTCCTGCATCTATCATCGAATAGCTCAGTTAATATACATACATACATATACATACATATATATATATATACATACATATATATATATATATATATATATATATATATATATATATACATATGGAGACCAGGGGATCCTGATAGCCAAAAAGAGACAGCACACTGCAGGTATGGTATCAAAAAAGTGTATTCAGTAACACAAGGCCGCCAACGTTTCGGTCCTCCCAACGGGACCTTCCTCAGGGCAGTGCAACTACAGACTAACACAAGCACCCATATATACCCCTTAACACATACTAATAAACAACATCAGGTTCTATCATTGGTGCATACCAGTATCAGTATGTTGGATTGGCTGTTCAGAAATGTGGGTTGTATCTGGGATTACAATTTGGAGTTCATGATTGTTTTCAGGTGTTTTTTAGTATGTGTTAAGGGGTATATATGGGTGCTTGTGTTAGTCTGTAGTTGCACTGCCCTGAGGAAGGTCCCGTTGGGAGGACCGAAACGTTGGCGGCCTTGTGTTACTGAATACACTTTTTTGATACCATACCTGCAGTGTGCTGTCTCTTTTTGGCTATCAGGATCCCCTGGTCTCCATATGTCTACATACTCTCTATGGGACAAGCATCTGCCTCCTGCAACAAAACCGTGAGTGCTAATCTCCATACCTGACTATATATATATATATATATATATATATATATATATATATATACATACATAACTATATACACACATACAGTACATATATAGATGACCAATAATTACAGACCAATCAGTCTACATCCAATCACTTACAAGACTTTTACGAAGATGCTCACTACTTGGCTGCAACAGACCGTAGACTAAAGAATTGTTTAAGTAATTGAATTGGGAAGAAAAAGGAATCCAAATCAACAGTGAATACTCGAGTAACCTACGATATGCAGACGTTGTTTCCCAGAAGACTTCCAGCAACAAATCAGAGAACACATCAAGTAAGAAAGTGTGTCTCCATATACATTTCAGCAAGACCAAAGTGATGTTTAACAAATATATCAACTCCACAAATATTGAAAAAAACATTACTAGAACTAGAAAAAGTTGAAAAATATGTCTAAATTGGCAAGCAAGTATGAGTGGATGGGAAACTTTCAAATGAAATCAATAGGAGAATAAAGATGGGATGGAGCGCATTTGGAAGAAACAATCAAGGCAACCTTCCTTAATGCCTCAAGAGGAAAGAGTTTGACCAGTGTATTCTGCCTGTGCTCACGTATTGATGTGAAACTTGGACCCTTAATGCAAAGATAATTCAGAAGCTTCAAACAACTCAAAGAATTATAGAGAGGTATGCTGTGTATTACCTGAAGAGACAGAAAAAAGAATGAATAGGTTCGAAAGCAAACAAAAGTCTTTGATATCGTAACGTGTGAAGAAATGAATATGAAAGTGGGCTTCCAGGGGATATCAAAAGACATACTGTAGATGTCAACCAAAAGGAGAGGAGAGGGTGACGAGGGGGGAGAAGGGGGGAGTGTCCCTAGCTCCTCCGGTGCAGCCACATGGTCCTCAGGAGTTAACTCCAGGTGGCATGTTGCCCCTCTCCTGCTGGCCCCGCCTCCTCTGATGCGATCAACAGTGACAAAGGATGATGGGCGAGTAGGAGACAGGCAGTTTCTGGTCTGCAGCAAACCCCTGCAGAGCCAACAACTGCATAGATAGATGTAGGGACCAATGAGATGGACATTTAGTAAGAGGTGGTAGGGTTGGACATGAACCCGAATCAGAGGCAGGGATGAGGTATTGGTTAATTTCTGACTCGGATTTGGGCCTGTAGACCCAAATTGCATTTGATTCGACTCGGATAAGTTAAAGTCAACGGGGACTCGGATTTTGGGCATGTGAACCTGCCCTTTATTAGTTATTGATGCCCGTTCCATACAAAAGGACTCTGAAGATGGGGAGTTGGTACTTGGCATTATATCTCCTGACGTCTTGCTGCTCAGTGTCCTATCTACCTACTATGCAAACACATTTATCATCCATCTGTGTAAAGAAGTAGGTCCCACTTTACTTAGTGTTGACTGCGGAAGGGTATATTGTATATTTTGTTTCTTCAACCACAAGAATAATTTACTCAATGTTATTCACTCCCTGCCGCTCTCCATTAGAGGGAAAATGTGGAAAGGGGAAAAGAGAGGTGTAATGTTATCATGCAATGTGTGTAACATTTGCGTATGTCGGTTTGTACTGTCCAGGAGACAGACCCACTAGGCAGAGTTGGAGAGTATAGACCGACCCGAACCTGGGATCTAGATCCTGAATCAGTAGTATGGTGGGGTCTGGTTCCAGGGTCAGGGCAGGAGAGAGACAGAATGGTCATGGTCACAGTTTTGGGATCAGGGCTGGGGAGAGACAGAAAGATTGAGGTCACAGTTACAGGATCTGTGCTGGAGAGAGGCAGAGAAGTCGAATGGCACGCAAAACAGCAACAGGAGACAAGGTAGGGAGTGCCTTACACAGGAAAGGAGAGAGGATAATTTAAGCCATATAAAGGGAGAAGGCAGGTGTGAGCAATCCAGCTCAAGCAGAGGTTGACTTCCTGCCTCGGCGGCCATGTTGGTAGTGGCAGCGAAGTCAGAGAGCATCCATGTTGGAGATCGTTATAATAAGACAGACAAACAGTAGAAGATATAGTAGGGGGTCTAAAAGAATCCCTAGGTGTCAATTAAAAATATATTAATAGCAGTGCTATCTTTATACAGCCCATTATCGTGAGACAGTGTATATATACTTTGTCATGCACAATAAATTATAGCAGTGTGAAGGTGTGGTATTCCCCATTGTTCGATATCTTTAAAATAACATTAATGCTTCACTATAGTACTTTAGAATGGCTTTAATGTTTATAAATGGTTTATTGTAATTCATAGGCCAAACTGTATTTGCATTTGTCATTTATAATTAAAAGAATGCTATGTATGTATGTATACAAACATATATTCATATTATTGTATTAGCATATTGTTATGTTGGTGTATTATAATATCAGGAGATCATAGGTTAAACTTTTCTCAATAAACTTCTACATAGAGAATCGTGTATCAGGAGCGGGACCTACTTCTTTACACAGATGGAAGATAAATGTGTTCGCAGAGTAGGTAGACAGGACACTGAGCAGCAAGACGCCAGAAGATACAATGCCAAGTACCAACTCCCCATCTGGTCATGCAGTGAGATCAATCTTAGAGACAAGAGAAGATGTCCCTCAAAATGAGATGAAACAGCAGGCCAGAGATCATGAGATTGAAGAGGTGCCAAACACCAAATCCCCCACCGCCAATTATTAAATGGAAAATGATACGCCAGTAATCTGAATTTCCTACTTATAAATAAATAATGATGCACATGTAATCTGAATTTGTAAACAGAAGAGTCATAATGAGAAAGGATTGACATCATTAGCGGAGGCTTAACCCATAGATTGCTGGTTTGGGGTTGCTCTTCAATGTGATGCCAGGCAACTTTTGTAGTAAAGTGAGAATTATATGCGACATTCCTCCTCGGAATGTGGCTATGCAGCGGTTTCTCATAGCTAGGATAAAGCAATATATTAGTGATGGAGTGGTGGGCTGCTCTAAAAATGTAATATGTGACACTTCATTTAAAAGAAAATATAGTTTGGGTTATTTTAACAAGCTTTTTTTATGCTGTGTACAGTTATTCTTGACCTATTTGTGCGTTTATACAGACCTGTGCAAACCAGGGTAGCTAAGAAGAATCGGTTAAAAATACAACCGACACAATCATTTAATTTGGAAAAATATAGAAGCTAGAACATTATTTTCTTTCATCTTATAAAAGGGGCAAAATACTGTAGTCTCCAATACAAATTCCTTAAATAAATGTAAAAAATAAATGTAAAATAAAAAAAACAGACTTATTTTATCACTGCGAGCTGTAATAAACTATAGACATTGCTGTGAAACATTTTTGTTCAACATAAAAATTAAAAATACAGTACGGGTTGCGTATGTGCTTTTAAGACCATATGGGGTTTTCTTTTCAGATTGCTAAAGGTACGTCTTGCAAAATAGGAGGAAGTGGGCACTTTTTTTTAAACTACAGGATATCTTTATTATATCATGAAAAAGATCAGTGTATCACTCCAGCACTTACATGCTCTAATAAAAGGTGTTAATCGCTGGACTTGAAGCTTAACAATAAGGATTAACTAGTACTCAGTGTTTTGGAGTTTGTCTCTTCTGCACTTGTAGCAACCATGTGACATGTAGGAAATGTTTGTTTTAGCACCAAGGGACCCTCTGCTCCAGTCATTTCTGAGTTCGTTTTCTTCAGGGTCCCCATGCGGGCGTCAGAGTGTGCATGTGGTAACAGCTCTATATATTTTGCACATTGATGCAATTAAAGATATCACAGCCAGCTACAAATGTAGGACTAATAGCTACAGAACATCCTAATATTGATTATGTTCCAGTGTATAAACATAGAGCTGTGTATTTCAACGCTATCTTCATGGGACCCTGTTTAGACTATATTTAGTAGATAACTAATAAACACAGAATTCATTAAATCTGGTGGGGCTAAGCTTCCCCACTGGTTGTACGACCCAGAAAGCAGTCATTAATTCAAGCCTGCACTGTTACGACTGCCATCATTATTTGTTTATCTATCCTAAATAGACAGTAAGTCAACCCTCACAATGCATATTCCCTTATGTGTGTATCCACTATACAGTTTACACTACTGTATAGAGGGTCCTAGGCTATAGGACATTGGGTATAGTCAGTTGGATTAGAATATCTAAACATTGGAGAGCTCCTACAATGGAGCCACATTCTAGAAGAGAGGAACTAGAAGTATATAGTTATACTCAGTACGACTTTACACTTTAGCCTGCCCACATTCTGCAAACAAACATTCTGCACTGCTTCCATTCAGATTCTGCTGCTTTCTATTTTCAGACTCCTGTAGAAAGAAAACTTCAGCATGCCTTTGTGTTTGATGACTTCACCGTATTGATGAATACAGAACATGTCTCTGCACTGTAGAATCTATTGTTCAATGCGCGCGCTGCTAATCAATGGCTCCGACGTCTGTCTAGTTAAAAGTAATTGCTGGACTTGAGTTTCTAGCACAGCGTCATAGACTCAGCCATTTGTATTAAATTAGATCAATTCTACCAAAACCCAGAAGAATACCAGAGAATTAGAAGAAAAAAAAATATTGCCCAATTAGAATTGATTTATTTCTAACAAACAGCATACTATTGTCTCATGAAATGCTTTTTTTATGATTAACCAGTACAGTGCTGGAAGGTCCAGACAAATAATTCGATTAGTTGCCAAGCTCTGCGCAATGCACTGCACTCTATCTGCCAGTAAAGAGGTTACAATGCGCAATTGGAGAAAATAACTTATTAAAATACACCATTAAAATTACATACAAGGTGACTTATAATTTTTGCCAAAAATGTACTGTATTATAAGGTAAAAAGCACTGGCAAATTTAAGTTGGCAACAATACATGTTGGGGCTTACAGTATTTATCAAGGAAAAAGTAGTGCCATTCTGGGGCAAAGAATCTGCACTATATGACCAAAATCCCATTGAAACCATAATGATAAATCTGTACATTTTTTGCCTTAGAATTATTTAATTTTTATTTATACAATTTTAACCAGGAAGTAATACATTGAGAGTTACCACTCGTTTTCAGGTATGTCCTGGGCACAGAGTTATAATGACAAATACATGGTTACAATGAGTAGAATGGGTTATACATTATATACAAGACATTGCATGCACCGTTAGATATAATATATATTATAGGTGTATATAACAGTTACAGACTAGATTAAAATGTGAGACAGCTTTAGTTTTGAAAGAACTGGTTGCACCACTTTGATTTAGAATATAGACGCAATTGAGTTCTAAACATAATCTCAGCTGACACTAATATTCCCCAACCCTCCCTCCTACGATGGAGTTAAACTTTTCTCCAACACAGAGAAGAGATATTCACAGCATGTTCAAAAGGGGCCCAAAAGAGGACCAGTGGTGTGGTGAAGCAGTAGTAGTAGGTTGTTTTTACTGTGAGTTAGTAGAGGACAATGTTAGAATTAAAGTTTGTAGAGGAGAAAATTAACATGGCAGGTCTGGGAAGGGACTGTATGCTTAGACAAATACTCTCCCCTCATCGGTTACAAAGCACTTTGCAATGTTAACAAACAATACAAACGTATCCTATTTGCTCTGAGAGCTAGAAGTATATGAAAATAGGGAGTATTATTCTAAAATTGAACATTTTAAAGAAGTGGGCGATTTTAATTCTAAAACATGAATGTCTTCCTTACATACATCTAAATGTATATCTGTAAATGAGGTGTCATTTGGTATGGGTTCAATGAACTCATCTTAAGGAGCAATCCATGCTGGTGTTTAAAAAAAATAATAGTAATAATATATATATATATATATATATATATATATATATATATATATATATATATATATGTATGTATATATATATATATATATATATATATATATATATGTATATATTTATATATATATATATACACATGTAGAGGTATCTATACCGTGTTAGCCGAGATTAATAATTAAAAGATACCATTCTGTGGCTAACCAAATGCTTTTATTTGTGCAATCTTTCGAGATACACTGATCTCGTCTTCCGGCGATGCTACACACGCCGGAAGAAGAGATCAGTGTATCTCGAAAGCTTGCACAAATAAAAGCATTTCATTAGCCACAGAACGGTATTGTCTATTCGTTTTTTATTTGTATATATATATGTAATTGAAGAAGGGGGTCTCCGTAGCTGAAAGCCATTAATTTTAGCTCTAGGAACCCCCTATTTCCAGAGATACTTACCTCCGAAGTAGGAGCTGGTTGCTGTTCTGGCTCAGCAAGCAGGGTTTTAAAGTTTAAACCTCCTGCGTCACATAGACCAATAGGAAGCAGCACCGAGGATGTCACTGCTCTCTATTTGCCTACAGCGGCAATTATGGCAGCTGAGGGGAGCAGTAGGCACCTACTTTGGAGGTATGTATCTCCAGAAACAGGGGGTCCCGGAGCAGAAAATAACAGGGTTCAGCTCCAGAGATCCCCTATAAAAAAAAAATTGCGTAAGAATTTGCTGGCTTGTATTGCCGCGCTAATACAGCTATTTATATATTAAAAGCCATAATGTATTATGCTTAATGAAAAGTGCTTTATTTTCCAATGTGTTTGACTCAAATAACATGATTATCAAAAATAGCAACAGTCTAATGATACTGTGCATGGTAACATCCATCTCTGTACATGGGCATTTCTTCCTAGTTTGAGCATTACTACGTGTCAATATTTACTTGACATTGTGTTGCGTTTTGTTATATAACTCTGTCTCAGATTGATTGCTAATTAAAGGAAGATTTCCACAGATATGGCCTCTTGTTATCATTCAGGGCAAGATGTTATGAATGGAACCAGACAGACTTCAGCAAAACCCAGCGTGCTGATTGGCTGCTGCTGTGTCTTAGCAACAGCATTCACCATGTACGCATTCAGCGCATTGAATGAGCTGTGCAGCTAAAGGGCCCGTTTGTGCCCTACAGTATCCTAAATCGGTGGAATGCAGAAATAATTCAAAGGGTGTACTCATTTTCAAGTAACAACAATGTGCCTGCTTACACATTGTAGAGCAATAACAACATAAAGCATGTTACCTGAAGTGCAAGCCAATGCAATCTTAATGGTTACATATAAATGGCAAAGCTTTTAAAGATCCAGGGCCATTGTACTAAGCACTCTTCTGCCATAAGACACCTGGAAGATATGAATCAATGGGACGGAAGGTAACTTATGCAGAATAGTGTTGAGTAAAAGCCCATTCTTTGTTAATGCCATCTGCTTATGTTCTGGAAAGGGCTTCTCACCTTTCTTTTTCTGATATTAGCACTCCAATTATATCCATGTGCGGATTTGTGTCACATATGGACAGTAAGCAATTATTGATTAGGGTGGCTTTGGCCTCTCTATTACGCAACATAGAATATTAGGGCCCATAATAAGGAGGGCAGGAGGAGGTGATGGTTTCAGCTAAAGTCCCGTGTGAAAAAGCATAATGCTAGTGTTACAGAAAGAGGTCGAGATAAATCCAATATAAAGAATTAGCTCTGCTGCTGTAGGAAGAACACTAGCCTCTCCCACATAACAAATACAAATATCGCTCCTCAAGTGGGGATTTTTAATGACAGAAAACGTGGTTGCCTTTTCAACCTTCTGAAATGTCTTTTGCTTAGTAGCATCGACTTATCAGTAAAGAACTCCACTGCACGTGGGATCATCTTAACCCTTTGGCTGCTGGGGTCCAGCAATTCAATTGTGGTCATTTATCAAGTTCTTCGAGCAGCACAACTGGTGGAAGACAGCAATAGATGTATTAATTTTCTGCCAGAGGGCTGCAGCAGTAGCTTGAGTTCAAATCCAAGATGTAAGCTAATTGTGACCTTGGGCAAGGCACTTTACCTCCCTGTGCCTCAGGCACCACAAATTAGATTGAAAGCTCTTCAGGGCAGGAGGTCATTGTGCCTGCAAAACTCTATTTTCAGTGCTGCGTACACTGGGCTATATAAAAAAAAATAGGTATTACTAAAGGGCATCATTGTGCTTCTGCGGCAGAGTGGCCACCTGCTTTGCTATCAGAGGATTTGCAGCAGCACAATACGTTGTGGCAACATGTTGTGGCAACACATTGTGGCAACACATTGTGGCAATATGTTGTGGCAATATGTTGTGGCAATACTTTGATGGCAGCAAAGGTGTTAATCAGAACTGTGGCTTTCTTTCTCCATACAATGTATAATCCACCCACGTATCACTCTGTCTCGTCATTTTATTCAGTCCCCGAGATGTCTGGGCATTGCGGGTTATTTACAGGCAAAGCAAAGGATTTCACTTTACAGTGTCTCTCCCTTCCTGTTTGTGCAGGTGTCTGGAGCATGCAGATGTTAAGGTTCAGAGGTCGGGGGTTACGGTGGAATGGCACCAACAAAAGATGCGAATAAACACAAAACGTTTAGAATAAACATAAATTGAAAAGCTGAATTCAACACACCCAGTATTTCAGTTGCGAAAAAGTAATAAAAACACTTAGTCATGCAACAGCTTGTCTATCCTTTATAAAGGCACAATGCAAGCGGCCTCCCCTCCCCCCCCAGACCCTTTTTCTTTTGTACAGAGGTTTCAAACAGGGGGTCTCCAGAGCTGAACCCCATTAATGTCAGCTCTGGGGACCCTCTGTTTCCTGAGATACTTAGAAGAGGGTGCCCGTATCTCATCAAAGTTTAAATCCCCCGATCACGTGGGCCCATAGGAAGCCGCACGGGATAACGTCATGGCTTCCTATCGGCCCGCAGGATGCGGGAGCGTTGAAAATCCGCAATTACATGAACCCAGCTTGCGATCTGGAGTGGCTACCGTCACCCTACATGGGTCAGTATCTCCAGAGCGGAGATGAATGGGGTTCAGCCCCGGAGACCCCCTGCTTCAATCCAATGGAAAAAATAAATCCAAATGGAAATAAAAGGGCCGCTTGGATTTCCGCTTTAACGTTACTATATGATCATTTTTTCAAACATGAACAAGAACATAGTTCCCAAAAGAATAATAAGTTCCAAAAAATTCATATGACATTTCTTTTCTTGGGGGATAGTTAAATGGCGATAGCTGCCTTTGGATAGAATAGTGCAACATTTTCAAATTAGCAGGAACCGGTGTATTATTAAAATATGTTATTTTAGACGTTTATTGAAATGTTGATCTCAAATAATTCAAAGGGCCATTTTTAGAAAGACTTCCACAGAAATAATTTGGTAGTTTGCAAGATTGGAGAAGTATGTGACTATTTAAAAAAAATAAAAATAAAGTATAAGCGAAGTGTTCACAAATATAATGTCAGTTTACCAGGTTGGGAAGTAAGGGGTCCCCGGAGCTGAAATATGCAATTTTCATCAGTGGGGACCGATTTTGTACCGCTTCCATGTCACCTACATGGAAAACAAAATGGCGGTTTCCAGTTCCCATGTGACGCATTCCAATGGGAAAACGCAATGCAATTTGCGGCTGTTTCCTATTGTCCAGCATGACGCTGAGTACAGTATTTAAATACCTAGAAGCACCAGTGCTACTGTTGCCTGAAAGATTCCCAATGTTTGTGCATAGCATCTGCAAGTATTCCAATAATACGGAGATCAGGGAGATATTATTACACAAAGTCGAGTCTTTGCTTTGCAATGTACTGTGTTAAGTCACTCCAGCAATAAAGAGTTAAATGTTTAATCCAGTTACATTCATTTTTACTTTGCTTTTAGACCACATGATGATATAACTTGTCATTCCAATTTCTGCTACAAGATAAAGTATTGATTATGCATTAAATGACTGAGTATAACACACAATATTTAAAAAGTAATTATTTTGTGTCTCTACCACATCCTATAAGTACACAGCTTTGTGTTATCATATTTAGAGAATGGAAAAAGTGTCTTTTATTGTTATATTTCACTAATTAAATTTCGATATCTTAAGTATATCACCTTGGAAAAACGAATGCCCCGATGTCAGACACTTAAAACAATGTAATTTTCCTCTCCTTGTGCTATCAATATTGTGACAGCTTACCGTATTTGCCCGATTATAGCGTGACCCCGAAAATAAGGCAACCCTCTAATTTTAGAAGCAGCTTGAAAGAAAACATTTTACACACACACTCACCCTGTGTCTGTCTCTCTGTGTGTGTCTCTCTCTGTGTGTCACTCTCTACCTGTGTCTCCCTCCCTCTCTCTGCGTCTCTCTCTCTGTCTCTCTCTATGTCGCTATCTCTGGGTTTGCCCTTCCTGCCACAAGCAACATGGCTGCCTCTGGCCCCCAAGAGAGTGCTTCCTCCATTTTTCCCACCTCCCTCATACAGTACATGCGACTGCTGATTGGCGCTCAAGGTGAACGGGACCCGATTATAAGACGAGTATCTTTCAATTTTAACTTTATGTAGCACCCTTCCCCTCCCAAGGGAGATTTCATAGCTACAGGGTGGAATGTGGTGCATACCTGTTCACAGGAGGTATGAGTCTCCGCTGCTGGTACTGGGGAGTGGCAACAGGTCAGACTTCAGCATCCTGTCCTTTGGTGCAGCATGTCCATCCTATGAGGATCCTGCCAGAGACAGAATAGGTCCCCAGAGGCAACTTCTTTCCCCTGTGAATGACTCCAGGCTCAGACATGGTATAATGAATGGATCTTCATAGTGGTAACTGCACGCCTCTATGCCTCTATTTTCTCTCTTGCTCTCTGGGTCTCTCAAGCAGACCCAAGGGGCTTGAGGCCCCAAGAGCCCCTCCTTAGTTCCATTACCCCTGGATGGGAAATGGGGGATCCACTTCCACTCCACTGAGGGAGGGAAAGGAAGAAACACTCAATGTGGTGGAGTGCCAGCTTTTATACCCGGGGGAGGGGCTTGTAACCCTGCCCCATAACAGGGCAGGTCCAGGTACTGACAAGCATCAGGCCATCTGCATATGACCCAGTCATTACCCTCCCCAGGTATGACACTCCAAACTGCCGGTAGGCCTGCCCTTGGATATGAAAAAGTTGTAGCTATCCAGGCTGCAACTGCAAGCTAGGCCCTGTGCAGGAGTTTAACCCCAACACTGCCTGTTCCTATCAGGACTTTTAGATGCCAGCAGAAAGGCTATAGCCAGGGGCACTAGGCTACATCTATTTAAAATAATATTGTCTTATAAATTGGGCCAATACCGTATACAGAGAACTTCAGCTACAGCTCAGGATAAACAGGGCTTCCCATACAACGACTGACAAAATATGATGATATTCACAAAAAGGAACCATAACTGGCATAACGCTTAGGAAGTACCTGGGGAGTACCTGGGAGGTCCTGCAAGCAACTAAAAACAATGGCTTGTCTATTTATCAGAAAATGTTGATTATCCCTTACTGAACTAGTATAACTACAGGTGCCTCTTTGGGACCATACACTCATTAAACAGGGTGCATTATCAAGGCTCTTAAAAACTAATACAGCTGAACCCCGTAATAACGCGGTGCTCAGGGTCCACCCGATGCAACCCCGTTATAACCGGGATCGCGAGGAAAAAAATGGCCGCCACAATCAGGGGACCCAGTAGCACCCCCACGCAGGACTTACCCGGAGCATGGTGCTGGGCATTCGACACCACGGGTCAGCCATCGCGTGGGGGTGGGGGTCTGTCTCTGTGTCTCTGTCTGTCTCTGTGTGTCTGTCTTCCTGTCTCCGTGTGTAGGTAGCAATAAAGCATTGAATAGTAGAAAAATAAATGTCACGATCAGGGATCCCGGTGGCACCGACACACAGGGGAGGAGGGAGCCAAATGAAACCATCCAAAACGGGAGCCACACTCACACCGCGTTATAAATGGATCCGCATTGTAGCGGATTGCGCTATAACGGGATTGAGCTGTATAAATAAAAAGAAGAAATACTAGGAAATCCCACCGTGGGACAAGAATTCCAAAATCTCTCTACAGCTACAGTAAATAAAACATTTGTGGCTAGCCACTAATTCCTCAGTACAATAAGATAATGCCTCTTCAGTAGGATCTGGTCAATCTTAGCTTGGGGTGTGGATTCAGGCTGGGCTATAATAGTCATTTCTGTATTAAGTTAATTAGGGACAACCAAGTGAACAATGGTGTCTGAGTTCAGTGCCAAGAGGCAGCCAGGTTGTGGGACATAGAGTGTTGCTAGAGCTGGAGGCTTCAGGCCTTGGAGTACTAGGGAGCTGATGAGCTAAAACCCTGGACAACCAGGAAAAAAGCCCTCAGGAATGGGGTCTCAGGTCAGGGGCATAACTAGTCACTGGTGAGCCCTGGGGCAGGGGAAAGAAGCCCCCTCTCTTCTCTTCCTTTTCACTCCCAGGGCCCTTCCTGTGCAGCGGTGCATGCAGGGCCTTACATGGTGGCGATAGCCCACCCAAGTGGAGCCTAACATCTGTGTTAGGAGGATCACCTGAGTGTGCTCCATCTGCCGCCAGATAAGGCCCCTCATGCCCCGCTGCACAGGTAGGCCCCGGGGCAGGGAAGAGAGAGAGGGGGCAGGTGGTAGTATTGGCCCCTAACCATTGGGGCCCTGGTGCAGCTGACCCAACCCCTGTACACCAACCAAGCAAGCTCCCAAAGCACATAACCCCCCCCCATATTGTTCCCACGCCTGCCCACTATAATGTCATTTTAACAATTACTCTATGCCCATCAGATTAAATGCTCCATATGTATCCCCACCATTGTTTTACTAACTAATGTACAGCGTAAGGGCGCTATATAAATGTTGTTATACATGAATAAAATAAATAACCGACTACACCTTTGGTAGTTCCGCCACAGACTCGGGTACTATACACAAAGACCCTGAGAACCCATCCTAAGCACTGTGTCCATGAGTCACCTGTGCTGAAGCTAGGATATCCTGAAAACCTGACCTGTTGGGAGGGAGAGAGGGGGGCGGAGGTTAGGACTGGAGTTGAGCACCCCAGGTCCAGGAAATAATTAAGGGTACCAAAAGGCTGAGATTGCCTTTTGTGATTATTAGTACTACTGCTGCTCAGAAAGCATGAGAACCCTGCATATTAGAAGCGTTATTTACTTACATAATATAACTAATATCTACTGTATATTTGCTTTGGCCAACATGGGCAACAAAGAACATATGTAATCACCGTGAATTGCGCAGTGGGAGAGATACATCTGTAAAGCAATAAAAAGGTTGTTGTTTTAATATTAGCAGTGAGCAGTATCTTCTGAATTCCCCCATATGTGAATTTGCCACGCATGAGCACTATTCAATGAACATTTTCCCAGTTTCACATTTACAGCCCACACAGATTTTGACAGCGCTGCTAGAATATTCATGATTTTGCTGGTTATCCAGTTTATACAGTACAAGAGGGAAGAAAAAAACTTCATCTGGATTCTGGAGCAAATTTATGAGAAGCTTGGCAGGTATCTTTTTGGTTTGCTCAAAAAACAGGAAGTAATTTCTTTGGAGATGATGCGACTGCATTTATAATTACATCAGAAAGAGGCACGCAGTCGGTGTAACCCTTTCAGGGTCAGGAGGGTGAGCAACATATTGCTCTGCAGTGCCTGGCTTGGCTTATGGCACTGAAGGGGTTAAGATAATAGGTGAATTGGTAATTTTGTATCCTATGTAGTATAATGTCACATTTGAAAAAGCTGCAGCTAACTTTAGTAGCTGCATTACTGATGTATGAATATGCAGAGATGACAACAGCTCTCCCAGGGGCCAAGGATTACAGTCTTGACCAGGGCACCAGGTTGTTGAGCGAGGGAGGAATGGGACAGGTCAGAGACCTGTAGCAAGTATAGTGGTAATAATGAATAGAGAATGAGGTGTAAGGGAAGTAATCTTAACAGATTAGATCTATCCCTGCCTTGAAATAGTCTTCGAAGTCATGAGGTGTAGTTGAGAGAAACAGATAGAAGTAGGTTGCAGGAGGGATATATTATGTTAGAGAGAATTTACATTATTGACCAATCACATCGTGGAATGGGGTATATAGGAGGAGAAAATCTAAGCCATACCCACGACTCCTGACGAAGCTGTCTATGCGAAACGCGTAGAGTAATTTCTAGTGGACCGTAGTCTTCATTCTGCTCTTAGGCTGCGGTCCCAGTAATGTCTGTGACATGCACGCCCGGCAGGGGGGGGCGGCGCGTGCACAGCGCTAACCGCGATCTGCTGTCTGTGAGGGAGAGGGGAGCTTGCGACGGGAGGGGGCGTGGTTGGGGATTTGCGGGGGCGTGGCCATTACGTCACGCGGCTGGTTCGCCTTCATTGGGTGAACCGCCGGTGGGGGCGTGGCCACGCCTCCGTCGCTAGGAGTAAACTCAATTTGATTGAGTTGGGAAAAACCCTGCAGCACGGCGCGGCTGCACCTTCTGCGTGACGGTGCGTACTGGGCCCAGCCCCCTTGAGGGGCGGTGCTTACACGCACAGTGCATGCTGCGCCGTGCGCACAGGCTGTTACTGGGACCGCAGCCTTACCCTGCTGCATTCAGGATCCTCCCATATCCGGGACCGGAAGTGACGATGGAGAGATTCGAGCGAGGGGAGCGGTGAGAGCCTTACAGCAGGACATGACTTTTGATGTGCCTTTTATTGTTTGACACTATGTAAGTGTATATCCTATAAGATTTTAATTGATAAAGTTGCTTATTTGCTGGATTGCATTATGTTTGCTTTTTTGTTCTAAATCCCCACATTGCCATATCCACACCGTATTGAGTGACATCATCCATTAAGAAGAGGACCGAGTAGGATTACCTCATTACACCTATTGCCACAGTTTTGGAGATGTAGTTTTTCATTGGGAAAATGTGAGTTCCCATTCTAAAGCTTGCTTGCTCACAGAAAACACTCCCACTATTTAACCTTTATTGCACCATAATATATTTGTATTTTTTCATATATTCAACATTCTGAATTGTGCTCCCCTACTACCTGTAATGAGGAACAATCGTCAAGAATTAGTAATCGCATTAATGTGAGCCTAGAGGAGTCCAGGGTAGCAAGTGTAGTGGTAATAATGAATAGAGAATGAGTGTAAGGGGGTAATTTGACAGATTAGATCTTTCTCTGCCTTGAATTAGTCTTTGAAGTCATGAGGTGTAGTTGAGAGACGGAAACAGATAGAAGTAGGTTACAGGAGGGAGACAACGATATTGAAAACATGACGTCGTTGAAAAAGGAGAAGAAATCTCAATGCATTATTTCGTGGTGAAACATTTGATAAATAAATAAAAAGAATAAGTGTTGTGGGTTTGATTTGTGAGAATGAATAAGTGTATAGAAGTATTGTTGTTTAGCCTGATGGAGGGCAGAGTTGAAGCAGGAGAGGACAATTTATAGTGGAGGAAGCCAGTGAGAGTGCAAGACTTTCTCCAGAGCCATTCAGAATAGTAAGTGCAAGACGTAGGAAGCATGTAGATGTGTAAGACAAGGTTGAGGGTTAAAGCAGTGAGTGCATCTGAGAATAAGGGAGACATGCTGGTTAAGGGTGGAAGAAAGGATAGAAATGTATGTATTGACAAGATGATCAGAACCAGAGTTTGAACAGAAGGAGGAGAGGTTAGAGAGTACGGTGGATTTCAGGGTAGAGAGGTCAGTGGAATCTAAGTTATTATGATTGTAGCAGGGGGAGTATGAGGAATAGAGGGAAGGAAATGGGAGACAGAAAAAAATAAATGAAAATGATCTGAACATGAAAAGGTGGGGCACTGAAGTCAGAAAGAGCAGTTTCTAGTAAATATAAGGTCTAAACAGCGGCCTTCCTTGTTTGTACTGGAAGCAGTCCATTGGCTGTGGCCAACAGCAGATGTTAAAGAGAGAAAGCAAGAGACCCAGGCAAACCAAGGGATAATCGATATGGCAGTTAAGCTCTCCTAGTAGGAGGGAGGAGGTGTCAGAGAAAAGGAAGAAGGAAAGCAAGAATTCAAAGGAGCTTATTCTATATCCATCAAAGCAGTAGATCGGGAATTTCATCAGAAAACGGTCTGATTGTCTGCTTTGGCACATAAAGAAAAAGCCCCAAAGTCTGATAGAAAGGTTGAAGATGAGCATTAGTTACATTCTTTTCATTCTTTGCTTTGTGTTGTGCTCGACACCTTGAATGTTTCACCTTTCTTACTTTCCTTTCTCCTGGACATGAACCCATTGCTTTATCCCTTAGCAAACATTCATTTGATTCTAGGATATTAAACCTTTCTCACTGACTGCCCCACACCTCTGGAATGCCTTTCCCCTCAATACCTAAATAGCAACCTCTCTATCCACCTTTATGACCTACCTTAAAACAAACCTGCTTAACGAAGCATATGAGTAGCTTCGTGGCTAATACTAATATCACCTGCCTGATACACAAAGCTTGGACCCCTGCAGACGCACTTACCAGAATGCCCTCCTACTGTCTCTGTACGTTCTTCCTACCTACCAATTAGATTGTAAGCTCTTCAGAGCAGGGACTCCTTTTCCTAAATGTTACTTTTATGTCTGAAGCACTTATTCCCATGATTTTTTATTTGTATTATTTGTTATTTAAATGATTGTCACGTGTATTACTGCTGTAAAGCGCTATGTACATTAATGGCGCTATCTAAATAAAGACAGACATACTGTACATACATACAGTGGCGACACAGTTTATTACACTGTGGCCAGATCCGCAAGCCGGGAGATTTCCCGGCTTGCTAGTGGCCGCCCCTCGGCGTGCCGCGCGTCATAGACCCGCGGTCACGCGTCTTCGGGAGCCTGCGCCCCCCTGCACGCGCGTCCAGGGCTCCCCGAGGGAGCCCTGGTGTCCCGCGATCGCGGGACGGCGGCAGGGGGTTCCGGGGGACCCGGCGGACCCGGCAGCGGAAGGGAGAGCGCCCCGATCGGAGGGCGCTCTTCCGCTGCTTCGGCGCGCGCCCGTCACCCTCGGGCGCGCGCCAGGCTACTGCTGCGGCCAAGAACGGGCAAATGCTCGAATAAACTTGGCCGCAGCAGTACAGTATTAGGTCACAATATTTAAGCTACACATTTTCATTCTAGGTTTAATAGTTGTTTAAGACTGGCCTGATACAACACCTTCCTGTTGCAAGAACCAGAGGCAAATCACTAATAATTGGAATGAGGGACTGCAATGTTCCAGATTCACCAATAAATCAACACGCTTTGAAATAATTAACTGCCCTACACACTTTAAAGAGCTCAAAACTGTGTAATTTAAATGAATCTGGACAAAATAAATATCATGCTCAACAACCGCATAGCAAGGAAGATTTGTTTAATGATGTCCACACAGATGTTACTGGTGCTGTTGCCTGCAGAATCATCCCAGACGATTGATTGGTGCTTCAGCGACATATTGTAATATTCCCAAATCTGCCTTAGTAAAATGCTTGTGTGTTTTCTAGTGATGTTTCATCTTACACAATTCATATAGAAAGCATTGCTTCCTCAAAATTTTGATTTGAACAATAACTGAATATATGTCTCTTTGTTACACTTCTTGGCCAAGCATCTTCTACGTTTTCCCGTCATACATCACCACTGGCTGTTATTATATTATAACGGGACAATAAGGGACAAGGATGGTGGGACATAACCCTTAGTAAACACAGTTTTGCCAGTCTAACTCTGGTTCAACATGATTTGTTGGTCCTAACCTTGCATTTGTGTATCTCAGCTTAGTGCATTCTGTTGCATAGTCTACATTTGAATGGAAAAGGAAGACTTGGAAAACCATAAAAGATGGGAACCCAGCAGAGATTGCCAAGATGATGGCTGGAGTTTTCTTTGGGTATGTGTGGCCAACCAATTAAAGATGACCATATTGATGTTTCATTGACCAATTTATAAAGTCATATTTCTCTTTATAAATGCGAGTGGTAATTACACCATTTTTTTGTTCATTGAGTTACTACAGGGCACTGTTGAATTCTGGAAAACATATTTAAGTTGAGACGGGGTAAATGTTGTAAAAAGCAAGTAAAGAGTATTTCAAACAGGTTTGTGGACTGGAAATCATGAGTTAGGGTTGAACAGACGCAGTTAAAGCATTCGGTTTGTATGGAAGGGATAGAATTGCATTAGTGGCTTTTGTACATTCAGAAACATGAATTTTGTATTGCATTCTCAGATGCAAAAAGACACATCTCGCCTAGTTGAGTCAGTAAACATTTTAACACAAACTACACGATGACAGAAAAAGCTACTGGCTATGATAGGGATTTTTGCAAATGCTTTAATAGCCAAATCACTGATTCAATGCCTCCATGTCAACTTTATCTACATTATATAGTATTGTATACCAAACTCATACATTTCCAACGCTTTATAATTCATTTATATTCCGCAGTGTTTTTTGGTTTTTTTGTCAGACATGAAACAGAAGAATATTGTTGCTTTACAGCTGGTAATTATTTTATATTTTTTCTAAAAAAAAAAATTTATATAAAAAAAAAAGACATCCACGCATGCAGTCCGTGTTAGTTTGTATTGTTGAAGCAACATTATGTTTTATAGAGGCTTAGAGGAAAAGAAAGGCAGGAGAGAAAGAAAAGTGATATAATCTTCTTTCCCTCGGAGGGAAATAAACCTGTCCTGGTAAAAAAAAAAAAAAAAAATTGATGAATATTGCAACTGTCAGGGAAACTTTTGACAACGTTAGCTGAATTACAAGCAACATAAAACCAATGTCCTGCCGCTAGCCATGCCAGAAGTTTAATAAGGGCTTCTCATCCATTGTAAGAGATGAAGAATATTGGTCAAAGTGAAAGTTGTGTTCTACATTACCTATGCATTACATCAGCGGTGCGCAAAGTTTTTGAGCTGCCGCCCCCTTCCTGGGAGCCGCAGCATTCGCGCCCCTCTGTCCCAATGGGTCAGCGTCAAATGACGTTGCGGGTCATGTGACGTCAAGTGAACCCACCGTGTCATTTGACGTGCGGTGCCATGGCGACGCGTGACATCACATGACCCTGTGGTGTCATTTGATGCCACATTGCCATGGCGACGTGTCGCCGAAGACCCGGCTGGCAGCAGGTAAGTCAGTTACAGAGGCCTCACGCCTCCCCCGGCATTTAATTTCAGTGCCGTGGGGAAGAGTGAGGGGCCTCTGTAATCGCCTGCGCCCCCCCTAGAGATTCTCCCCCCCCCCTGGGGGGCGCGCCCCCCCAGTTTGGCACTGCTGCATTACA
Source organism: Ascaphus truei (assembly GCF_040206685.1). NCBI lineage: Eukaryota > Metazoa > Chordata > Amphibia > Anura > Ascaphidae > Ascaphus > Ascaphus truei. The sequence goes on along the minus strand of NC_134490.1, from coordinate 12,199,757 downwards.
TTACATTACACTATAGCAGGGTGCTCAACTCCAGTCCTCAAGCCCCCCAACAGGTCAGGTTTCAGGATATCCCTGCTTAAGCACAGGTGGCTCAATCAGAGGTTCAGTCGAAGAGCCACCTGTGCTGAAGCAGGGACTGATTGAGCCACCTGTGCTGAAGCTGGAATATCCTGAAAACCTGACCTGTTGAGGCCCTGAGGATTGGAGTTGAGCACCCCTGCACTATAGTATCTCATGTGCAGAATGACTTCAATTCCAGAATCAGATAAGTGAGACTCACTGTTGTACTTCTAACAGATCTGTCAACTTTTCTAAATAAAGGTTCTAAGTTAAAAAAATACATAGTAAAAGTAGCGTAAATGAAATGCCCATTCCTATGTTCATTGTGGATGACTGGAGCCTTCAGAGGCACTGTGGCGGGTGCAGAAATTGTAAGCCTGTGCATTCTGTGCTGGTTTGATCTAAAGATGTAGTCCTCGCCTTCCCCAGAGCTTCGGCAAAATGCCTCGGGGAAGGTGAGAGCCGCAGGTAGCTGTGGGGAAACTATTCTTTATCATAGGCACCTCTGCAGGTGTAATCACTGCTGCCGGGGAATGGCGTTCTCAGAATCCTATCGTACAGTATCGGCTATGTTAGATATTCATTCTAATGATTACATTGTAATTAATCTTAGAGTGGTTAATAAAAACAGCTGCTACATGGATCATTCCTGAGAGTACAGAATGTACATTAGATAATGTTACAAAGAGGTTATTTGAAGTAAAGAGGTGTGACTAACTTCAAAGATTTAGATTCAGGGTTAGATGATATGACACACAAAGTGGCAAATTTCTCGTCAGGCCCGAGCCTAGTGCGGCAACATTTTGGGGCGGCAAAAATGTCCGCCCCCATATACTTTTGCCGCGCTCTCGGGCCTATTGGGCCTGATGGGAAGTCACTTAGCTGTTGCGGCTGCCTCCTTACCTGCCGCCCTCCTTCTCCTCGTTATCCGCAGTGTCAAATTACGTCATGACATCGTGTTACCATGGCAATGTGACTCCGCCTCAACGGCATCATTTGACACTGCGGTTCAGAAGGAGGATGGGTGGCAGCAAGGAGCCGGCCGCAACAGCTAAGTGCCTTTGGGCGGCAGGTTTTTTAATCCACCACAGGACGACAGCTGTCTTGGGCTTTCTGAGAAGGCCAATACGTGACTTTGATTTACTACAAACAACTGCTGGTAAGACACAATACTTAGATATTTGAGAACTAAGACGAAATGACTTCTGATAAAAGTGTGAGCGCCTTAAATGAAAGATAAGGAGGTGTGACTTTGTCACGTATACCAAGCATGACCATACTCAGTCATAATGCGGAGAATAGGATGCTGACTAGGCAATATTCTCTGCATAACAACTGAGCAGAATTGTCAGGTTAGTGAGCAAAGAAACAGGATAACATCACAGAAAGGACAACATCAAGATCAGACAGGAGGATTATACCAGGGGAAACATTCAACAGGACAGGACATCTCAAGTAGAGAAAAGAGCAGATAACATGCAATCTCTTTAAAAAGCATAAGACATATTTGATGTGAACTACCATCTAACTGTTATATGTAAGTGATAACTTAGGACAAATAAATGTGACTTTTGTGTGTTAACCCGGATGTGGAATTATTTATCTAGCGAAGGAATAATGTATTGAAGACGATTTAACGGGCTACGTCAGTATATAAGCAAAAAAGCACAGGCTAACAATTTCCACAGTATATAAAAGTTATTAAGCATGTGTGCTTTTGTGTGTAATTAAGGAGAACACCCCCACAAAAAAATTGGGAAGCACATTTGTAGACACTTGTGCAACTCAAGTCTGGAGGTCCTGTGAGTACAGCTGTTAATACACTTACAGACATCCCTGCAGTGGGAAATCCGGTTACACAGCAGCGATGTCTCCCACAAGCACCAGCGATAGGGAGGCTAAGGCAACGGCCATGGTGTGGGAGACCGCGCTGAGGCGTCCACGCGGGGCGCGATCAGATTGCCTTAAGGCATTGATCGCGCCCATAGGCCGCGGAGGCAAGAGGGCGCAAGAAATCAGTTGAAACTGATTTCTCGGCGCGACACACAGGTCACGTGAGCGGCTTGCCCAATGAGGGCGAACCAGTTCCGTGACGCCCCTAAGCACGCCACCCACGGCCTGTCCACCATGGCCAGGGAAAGCACCCGCTTCACGTGGGTGACTTCACAGTCTCCGCACGCCTCCGCGCGGGCGAAGGCGCCATGGACGGGCCTCATGTAGGTGGTGCTAATCTTTTAGGGATGCCTTTGCTTGCAGATATTGAAGAAAAAAACCTGCAGAGACCAATTTGTTGGTATTCTTACGTTTTCCTGCTGGATAGGGAGAAGAAGGTGAATGCAAATTGGACAATTTGGATAACAAAAAACAATTTCCCTAGATCAGGAGTGGTCAACTCCTGTCCTCAAAGACCACCAACAGATCAGACTTTCACTATATCCCTGCTTCAGCACAGTTAGCTCAATACACATCGAACCCACCAGTGCTGAAGCAAGGATATCCTGAAAACCTGACCTGTTGGTGGCCCTTGAGGACTGGCGTTGGCCACTCCTGGCCTAGATGTTTGGGAAATGGTTACAGGGATTTGCTATTAAACTAGTGTAAAAGGTAAAAAGGCCCCACATATGCTGTTGGGCTCTGCTGGGAGAAAGGAAGGTTTGGGGAAGGGTAACAATGCCATTGAACATCCACGAGATAGAACCATGATTAAGGCAGCATCCAATAAGACAAACGTTGCTCTTGCTGGGGATGTTTCTTTTTTATTCAGATCAGTTTAACAAGCCACCTTTTAATAATCTAAGTGTTTTTCCCCTGGGTTTTGCTTCCAAAAAAAGAGGTTGGAAAGATTAGGTGTTTCCAGCATATTTTGTTTACATTTGGTAGTTCTAGAGGCATCTACTGGGGCATTGTTAGCAAAGACTGACATTGAGTCAGCATTTGCCTTTTGCCAGTGCATCCATCTTGTTTTGTGTTGTTGTTTCAAAGAGCATTTTTTGTGGATAAATGTTTATCTATACAGTGTTCTACATCCTTTTATTGTTTTGATGGTTTTTGTATCTTTTGTTGGCAAGTGGAAGTTATTCTGCGTTGCATTATTTGGGATAGCTGCTTGATGAGGTGTTGCCCCTGTACAGGGAAAGAGATTATCTGGTGACGGTTTTGTCATTTTAAAGTATTTAAATGAATACCTTGGAAATGGTTTTCGGACTACTGCAGGAAAAATGGCTGAACTTGTCAAAGTTGTTGGTTAAGGTGCAGGGTTCTACGAAAGTTACTCTTAGGCTGCGCTTATACAGCCGGCGACAGCGACACAACCGATGATGTCACCCGTCACCATTGCGAAAGTTGTAATTCATATTTTGAAGGCGTCGCTGGCTATAAGGCCAGTGACGTCAGCAAGGGGGAAAGCAGAGGGACGGAGAAGCTCTCCGATTGGCTTATAGCCAGTCACATGTGGAAATCGTCTCTCCAAAAATCAAATTCTACTGAATATCAAATTTTTGGTAGCGTTGTCGCTCTGTCGCGCCATCGCCGTTGCGTCCACTATGAGCGCCGGCGACAATGCATTTGTTTTGACGTGGTGTTGCTGTCGCCGGCGCTGGCACTATATGTGCAACCTTACAAATGTGCGCTTAGAATTGGCAATGAAGGGAATTCAATGTCTACTATGTTACTTTACTATTTTATTCAAGTATTTTTATCAGGAATTTGAAAGAGGATCTCAAGGTTTGCGTTCCTACTAATCAGGTTACAATTATGGTTCATGCCGGCAGCTTGAGGAGATTTCAAACCATGATATTACTTCGTACACAGATGCATGTTGGGTTGGTTTGGTTCAGTTCATAACTAAATTGGAAATTGTGTGCAAAGTCTTGTCCGAAAGTGTGAACATAGTCATGTCTAGTATGAAATCTCACTTTTTATGGATCTCTTTCCAACTTTGGCAGTGGTTGAGATTTGGGACAGCCAATTAAGGGAGAGGAGAGTCATTTATTGATCGGACAATTTAACTGTGGTTCAAGCTATTAACAAATTGTTGGCTAGCTCTCTGCTAGTTGACAATTTGTTCAGACGTTTGGTGCTCCACTGTAGCTACATCAAACATTAACCAAACGGTTAAAAGAGGCATATGTCTCTAGTGCAGTTGTAGAGAACAAAAGGGCAGGTTTTTTCTGAAGTTCTTTAGGTGGAAGCATGTTATTAAGGAATGTGTGATTCTATATTTGTTAAGAGGACAGAAGAAAGGGTCTCGAAGGTTTGATTAGCACAGGCTGGTTTCCATTGAGTTTCTTCAAAGGTTTCTGGTGAGCTTTGTTCAATGCAGCATTTTTATACATCCTCATAAGTTTTCCCTTCATTGCTGTTCATGTTCCCACAATAAAACATCAGAAATGTAAAGAAGACTCAATTTTTGTGTGAAAGAAGGAATCAAGTTATCTGCCTGTCTCAACTTATTAAGCCACAGTAAGCATGGGATAGAACAATTTGCGTTGGCCTTTTTTCAAGCACTCACGATTAGTGAGTTTGTTATTATAAGTACTATTTAGCTATGTGGCATTAAAGTTTAGGATGTGGGTATTTCGGGTAGGATGTTGAGTTTTCTGGTTCACTGATCAAAGACGGACCCCATGGCAAAGAGGACATGGATGAGGGTCTTTGCTATGCAGGGTCCCATGTGTCTGGTTCGTTTGGTACAGGATGTCAAGATGGTTAGGTTGTTTGTTAGGGCCCCTTTTTGGTGCATTTCAATGGTCAACTTTTAACAATATTTCAGTTTTTTAGGATCTTTAAACTGTGTTTAGGGAACTTGGGTGTGTGCGCAAAGGATTTCGGCATTCATTATTTTAGAATAAGGGCAGCTACAGAGGCTGAAAAGTTGGATTTTGGGGAAAAGAAAGTAATGCAATTGAGTTGTTGGGGGTCCAAGTGTTTTCAGCTGTATGATTATTTGCATTTGGTTATCTGAAGTTTTAGTGAGTTTATAGTTAAATAATAGTGGTTCATATTTTCTCTGTTCCGGTAATGTCTCTATGATGGTTTTGAATGTGGGCCACTCGTGCGTGCATTGGGCTGCCACATGAGTGGAATGGTGCTATTAGAGTAGGAATCTTGGTATCCAGTATGAAGATGCCAGGGTAGGACGGAAGGGAATTAGGGTTCCACAAAATGAATGGGCACAATGCATGGCTTTGGTCATAAATCCTTCCAGTGAGAAATTGGAATTGTGCATGTGATATGTCAGCATTAAATAAAATCTAGGAGTGAGGTTAATTCCATGCTTTCTCTTTTTGTTAGACATGAAAGAGGTGTAGTTGGCGGGTGACTGACAACACTGATTTATTGAGAAATTATGGAATGCATTTGTCCAAAATGTTTTTGAACATATTTGGTGGTGCAGTATAGGACTTCAGGATGGCACAGAGTGGTGGCTTTATTTGTGGGCGAGTAGCCCATTTAAGGACAACAGGGCATGTAGCTTAACGGATTGAGGTGGAGATTAACCTTATGTTAGTCTATGGAAGTGTACATATCCACTTGGCCCTGGGGCCACTGACTGGCATGGATAAAATGGTTTACTGTATGTTAATGGTTTACTGGCAATGATTATTAGGTCATTGAATAAAGCTGTGACAATCCAATGTGTCATCCAAGATCTTTGGTGTCTGTGTATTCACTGGGGTTTTGGGTGGGGAGGTCTGCAGTCAATATGTAAACAGCACAGGCTATACATATCTTTCTCCTACTGTGGTAAGTCATGTTAAGGGCAGGCGCCAGTAGTAATCATGGGTTTTCCCCCTTCAAGCCCTGCCCTGAGTGATAGATGCAGGCCCCTGACTCTGCTGCAGGCATGAGACAGAGGGGAGGTCCTGCTGACATCATGAGGGGTGGGGCTGACTCTATTTAGCAGCCAGCTCCTGTGAGTGACAGTTGGTTCTCTTCTGAGTCTACTCTTGGAAGTCAGTCCTGGGAGTTGAAGGAGAGGAGTAGGTTGAGCTCTCTCCTGGGAGCAGGAGAGATACTAAGAGAACTCTGGCCTATGATAGTTGGAGAGGGAGCAGAGCTCTGGTGGAACCAATGCCTCTCACCCTGATGAGGGGGTGATGGGGAGGATCTACCCCCGCCCAGAGGGAACCCTCTGAGGTGGGTACTGGGTTATTGCGGCACCTCACAGACCATCCTGTCGGGGTACCTCTTGGAGGAAAGGAGAGGAGAGGAGAAAGGCTGTACATCTCTGTATATCTCTGTGTGTGCTATTGCTGTTGTTGTTGCGGCTGTATGCTGCAAGGCTGCGGTGTGCTAACGAGAGACAATAAAGAGAGACATTGCTGATCTTACTAAAGACTGTTGTGTGATTCTGGAGCATCCACCCTGGGACCAGGGTCAATCTCTTCTATACGGGTCCTACCCCATACCCTGGGAAGGTATAGAGGATGGAGGTGCTGCACCACCACTAAAAGAATGAGGCAACTACCCCAGAAGCATGGTCCTGTGTCCCCAACAACATCGCGGGAAGCTCGGGCCCTCCTGTTACCGGCAGGTATGCACTACTCAAACACGTGTAGCCAGCCCTCATACACCCTAGATATAGCACTTTTGTCTGGGGGGGGGAACAAGGGTTACAGATGTAAAAAGAAAAAAAAGTCCAGCAGTTTACGGATATCCGTCGTCACGGGTGTCCCGTCGCTGCCTTGACCTCACCGCACAACGCGTTTCGTGTCGACTTGACACTTCTTCAGGGGGTTGGCCTTAAGATCCCATGGCACTCATTTAAGTACCCTGGCTTAAACACATATTAGCCAATCGGGATCCTACCGCATAAATTATCTGTAAGCCATCCAATTAGCTACCTAATAACTATAAACCAAGTACTAACATACTGTACTAATCTAGTAACCCTAAAATACTGCCACAGTATAGTACTATAAAAACACACATACTAATAAACAAAATAATGTGAAAAGTAGGAGACGTTATATAAGAAATGTACTACAACAAAGAAAGAAAAAAAGCCAATAAAGAGGGAAGAAAAGGGAAAAACAAAGGGAAAAAGCAAAAGACAAAGACTAACATATACACAAGACTGGATAACACTTATGACCATAAAAGTTGCAACATAAAACAACATATATTGTATACGGTTTAGTCCTTGTTTTCTCTCTTTTTGAGCCCCTTTTGTGTGTATAAGTCTACAGTCAAGCAACACATGCCGTATACCAAGGGAGGAACTAGAATACGGCACTTGTTGGCTAACCTGTTGCAACTACTGGAGCAGTGAAGTTGTTGTTTTGTTGTTATTGTTGTTGCTATATTCCATTTAAATCATCAATTGCTGTATAGCTAAGTGGGTGGCTGCAATGCAAAACTCAGACTGTCACATTGTTTACATTCCCCAACTGTGAGATCTCTGCGGCATTGCAGAAAGTGGGTACATTTTCTTTCCTGTAATAAATGGTACGTGCAGCAAACAAAGACTCCCTGTGTGCCCTCCTCCTACTTCTGCGAGGCGCACAACTGAATGTTTTAGAGTAGCAATGGAGGCTTCTTTTGCTACACAGACAGAAAAAAAACCAACAACACTAACATGCTTTAAATCATCCCTGTGAATCGACTTTCATGTGCAACAAAAGAAGTTGTAATAGAACAACGCTTATCCTACTTATTTAGGGTAATGGGGGAAAAAGAAAGAACTGGAAGTGCCATTATATAAGATGGATACAGTGGCATGTTCTCCTTTTGCAGTGGATTGCAGGCTTCTCTGGCAGTGAAGGGGTTAAACTAGCTCTTCTTTCATCTTTTTGCAGCACCTGTAGCATTAAGACTTGTGCTGCCAATCATCTTCAATACAAAAGGTACCCTGCCCACATTCATATGGGCCACTTTCCCCTGAAAGGAGTCGCGCCTAGATGAGTTCCTGTCCCTTACAGGTACTCAATGTGAGAGGGCAAGAGATGCATAAGGAGAGACATTTCAGACGTTCAGATGTGTAGGCTTTAATTATTCACAATAACTCATACTTCATTTCCCAGACTAAGCTTTACAAGCAATTTTTAAAAAGCCGCCTTCAGCATTAAGACTTTTTTTTGTTAATCATTTGTGCCTGCAAGTTTTTGCACTTGGTGATATTAAGGAGTAGGGGCCAAACATGAGACATGTGGGTGAGCTCTGGAGCGATGTTATTACTAAATTCTAGCCTTTATCATACAACGAGGTTACGCTCTGAAATGAATGTTCTTTTTGCTTTGCATGAACCTCGGGATCTGACTTATTCAGTATTCCTGGTACGATGTCACCAGATCAGCTGACTTCAATGTATAACTAAAAGCAGCATGAAGACAGTCATGAACTAAAAATCATCTTTATCTCTTCTCTCTAAAAGCAAAGAAATATTAAAAGAACTAAAAAGTGGTACAGTACTTTCGTTAAAAAGTCACATAGATCAGAGGTGGCATACTCCAGTCCTCAAGGCCACCAACAGGTCAGGTTTTAAGGTTTCAGGTTTCATTATGTCTTCTCTTTTTAGCATATTTGCACTTTCATTGAGCACTGGGTTACAATATAATATTTGTTCTGTATGACAAGACAGTAGGAATCCTGCTTTGAACATTAGTCATTCTGTATTGTTTGCATGGGGTTTCTCTTTAAACCTTTTATCACTGTGTCTTCTCTTTTTAGCACATTTTCACTTTCATTGAGCACTGGGTTACAATATAAAATGATTGGTCCACAGCTATTAAATGAGCCCCTCTAGGTTTGCATGTACAGTAGGAACCTTTAGCCACAATCACCATGAAAAGGTCGCTAATTAAGGCATCTCTGGCATTTTTTTTCCAGATGCCGGTCTGACATCTAGGAGGCCATTTATCAAAGTCTCCTGCTGCAAAACTGGAAGAAAACCAGCAAATAAAAACTGCACCAGTCTTATCACAGAAATAAAATTGCTTTAACTGGAATTCATTTGATTAAATGTGGGGATTTTTTGCTCTAGTTTTTTCTTAATTTTGCAGCCAGGAGAATTTGATAAATAACCCCCTAGTCCAGTCCTCAAGGGCCACCAACAGGTCAGGTTTTAAGGCTATCCCTGTTTCAGCACAGGTGGCTCAATCATTGGTTCAGTCATTGACTGAGCCACCTGTGCTGAAGCAGGGATAGCTTTAAAACCTGACCAGTTGGTTGCACTTGAGGACTGGTCGAAGGCCACGCCAGGCATGGATGCTTGAGTGTCATTATATTATATTTTCCTAGTTATAAGTATATGTTTGAATATCCATCTAACCACTACATGTACAATATATGCCCACTTAATTCATGTTTTATTACACCAAACTGATTTCAGCGTCCTTTAATAAGTAGGTCTTTAATCCTAGAATTATTTTTGAGATTGACCTTGCAGATGATTACATGTATTTATAGAAGACCTTGCTTTCAAACACTTTGGCATGAATGATATTATTTCAGAATAATTTGTCACTTGCACAATGCACACTACACAAACTGCTTCTAACTGCAGACATGCAAGAATCAATAATGATGAGCAAAAAAAAAAAATCATAAATCTTCTTTATTCCAGTCTATATTACAGAAAGGTATTGGACAATCTTAAATCAAGTGGCTGGATTAGCCCACATCAAATCCAAGCATTAGTCATGGGCATTATACGTATGTGTAGTGTTCACATTTGTTTGCATGTATTAAAAGTCTGTCCAGAGCTACAGGAATCCATACAGAGCTGGAAAAAGACAAGTCAAGCAATGACTATCCACAATAAAGTCCCATGCAGCAGAGGACATTTGACTCATAATGAACTTGCAAACTGTATCACAAATACACTTCAAATCAAAACTAATTGGGGAACTCAAGAAGTGAGATTGGACAGCTTTCATGTATGGTTTACATGAACTAATTAAAAGCCAAATAAGAGATCAAGTTAACTTTTTAGCATTCTTCTCTATGACTCTATCATTTTTGTGTTTGATTATAAGATTCCCTTTGCTTTAATGCTATGCATTACATTCATAATCAATTTGTTGAGCATCTCATTTCAGTAATGCTAATCATGACAGTTTTTAATCTTTAACCGGCATTGCATATTCGGGGGGGGGGGGATTTTAACCCCTTTCCACCAAAAAACAATTAACATATTGCACTGTCTAAAGATTTTGAACCATATTTACTAAGTTTTATTTCACAAGACATCTTCCATTGCCAGAAAACACTTTGGGCCATATTTAATAAGCAATGGTAAGATACCAGGATGTGTCTTATGAAGTAGCACGTAGTAAATATGAGCTTTTATATATATATATATAGTTAAAAACAAATATACAAAATACCCTTGTTTCCGCGCCTCATTGGAAGCTTGGCCAGGTCACTTTATTTCCTTGTACCTCAGCTATGTTGGATTGTAAGCTCTTGGGGTTAGGGATCTATTGTCATCCCATGTTTATATAGAAGAAGAAAGTCCTATTACTGCATGGTGTTCACTATACAAACATGTTGCTGATGAAATGACATGGCGTGGAATTGTATGCTTCTGCTTCCAGTGTATGTTATTTGTCACATGTAACAATAATAAGGTACATTTTCAACCTACAGCAAAAAGCAAGTTTTTTTTTTTATTTGAAGAAACAAAAGACAGCAAAACAAAGCTGTAACCCTCAGCGAACTAATTTCTATTACTTTGCTTTGTCCTCCTAGGGATATAAATGCCTGTTTGCTTCTTATCCGTTGCAACATTTGCCATCCCTGTAAATAGGAACATAAAGTATCACTATGAAACATGTCAGACCGAATCCTTCTTGCTGCTTCCAACTGGGTCAAAAGAAAAAACTCAAAGCAAATAGCACAACAGAATCAACTCTTTCACTTCCAATGTGTTTCAGGCCCCTCTGGCAGTGAAAGTATAAACCTTTTCCATGCCCTTATGATGTTCAGACACCACAAGAGCAGAAAGCCTTTGGGGCTTTCCATGGCCGTCGTACGTTTTCGCTCATGTCTTCTCTATAGAAGAGGAACACTTCCATTTACATGATGAGGAGAATGGGTGAGAGATCCTTAATGCATCCAGGGTTGTGGTAGCTAGAAAACCTACAGAGACGGTCATTGAACTGCAATCCAGTCACAACATTTTTTCAGATGTTTTTTTTTATTATTCATTCTTAATGTACACCATTAAATTAATGGGAATAAAGGCTTGCAAATGTTTATCACCTTTTAGTGGATCTGGGCCTAACTAAGTCTCTTAAGGGTAGAGCCAGCTGTGACCGGAATAGCATGTGCTTATGGACCAAAGGGCAGAGAAATCGGAGTTGTCATACTGCTCCGTTATTCATTTGTCTCTGCTATACTAAGCTGAGTCATTCTTTGTCACACATTATGTCCAATCCTCTCCTCAGCATCAGGATTTGCAGCCTCATTGCGGATGTTAGATGGCTTAAGGGAAATAGTAATCTGAAATGCTTGGGGGGAGGGATTGTAAGAGCATCAAGAGCTTCCTTGGATAATATAAAAAGAGACTATTTGTTCACGGTAAAGCTGAAGTGACATCTTTGGAAAATTTTAAACAATGAACCTAATAGTTTGGTTGTATTACACATTAACTATGATAAATGTGCAGTCCGACATACTGTTGGACCACATTGATTAATGAAATCTCTACATACATCTATATGCAAGTGTATATATGTATATATTTATACATATAGCCATGCCATCTATGGCTACTAATCTGCTTTTCCTCCTGGCAGTAAGTCCTGGTGCAAGCAAGCCTTGTCAGTAGTTATCATGGGGTTTTCCCCCTCCTTGGCCTGTAGTGAAGGTCCAGGGACCATCCTTCAGTGAGTAGCTGATAGTTGCTGCATTGGGCAGAACCTTGCCGTGTACTGTGCTGCACAGACTCAGACAATAAACCGTTCCTGTTATTATACCTCCTGTCTGGTGTGATCTTACTGGGGGGAGAGGTAATCGGTTCTACCGTGGGAGATCACCTTCAGTTCCCTGGAGCCTACGGCAGATGGAGGCACTGCACTTCTAAGGATATGTGGGTAATGTACCCCATAAACCTGATCCTGTGTCCCCACTACCATCGGCGGACGACTCAGCCCTCCTGTTACCAGCAGGTATCATGCACCACAGACGTAGTAATGGCCACAATCTCCCACCGGGTGGGGGAAACACCATTGCATACATATATATATACATATGCGAGATACACCTGAGGAAGAAACATTAGTGTTTGGAAACGCATAGGGTGAAGAAGTTAATGCGTCCCCGAACATGTCTAAGTGACTGCGTGCCCCCTATGACATCATCCCTGCAGTGCCACTCTGGGCTGATTGTCAGCAGACACACACAGAGCAAGAGGCAACATGGAGGAGTCCCTGATCGCCCTTCCAGCTACCAACAGAGACACTCACTAGAGAGACAGGCAAGGGGGAATACCGGCGATGCGCACAGTACAGTACTGGAGAAACCGGAGAACAGTTGGAAGCATTGTCAGGCTATACCAACGTTCAGTGCAGGAGTGCTAGAGCAATATTATTACTGTGAACACTCATGACTGTGTCCTATTATATATTTTTGCGAGTACACATTTTGGCATTGCCTTATTTTACCAGTACACTTATTAAAACTTATTACACTGCGGAAGATGTTTGCGCTGTGTTTCTTTGCAGACATACATATGTGGAAGGGTATAGGTGCACTCACTAGACTGTAATCAGCTGCCTCGAGTGTGCGGAAATCAGCCCAATATGGGGAGATGTGTATGGCTATTAGACTGAGATTATACAGCCCGCGCTCAGAACCTCCCGCACTCCTGCAGCCCCAGCGATCTGTGTATATGGCTACAGTAGATTAGGAAAGCAATCTGTGGGCATGGCGGACGCATCACAAAGCTGGTCCGCCCTCATTGGCTGAACCAGCTCACGTGACACTGTCGTCACATGGCAGCGTGCGAAAAGACAAATTTGTTTTGTCTCTTCAAATAGCTGTCACGCCAGCGCGCTTCGTCATGCACACACATGCACACGCATGCACACGGAGCGGCCTCATAGGGAGTAGTCAATTTCAAGATGGCGCGCATGCGCAATCGCAGGCTGTATAATCTCAGCCTTATGCGTTCTCCAAGTCCTCCAATTTGAAGAAGGAACCGGCACTCCAGGGGTCTTGGTACATAAGTGTTTTTATCCCATAGAGATCAACACTGACCTTGGCAAAGGTCAGCGTTGGTGACCGGATCGTCGATCTGCATAAGCCATATACATACACATGTACACACTCATATGTGTGTGCAAGTAGTAAATATTGCCGCTTTAAAACCTTGTGACTTTACCAGTGGCGTATCTTTAGCCTGGGCAGTCCGGGCAAAGCCAGGAGCCCGCGCTCTTGGGTGCTCGGTTCCTAGGGTGACCAATCCATATTTGTCCCGGCATATATGCCAACTGTGCATGAGCGAAGAGTGCGTATAACCGTGCATGCGTGATCGTCACTTGGCTGCTCGTGCGCATGCGCGATCTGCACTTGCTAACCGCGCATCTGAAGATCACATTTTGCCAGAGCTTGCCGGTCGCGCATGCACACGTGCGACCGGCAAAAAAATCGCGCATGCATGGACGGCAAGTGCTAATCGCACATGCACACAAGCAGCCAGGAAGTGCCGATGGCGCATGCATAGTCGGCAAGTGCCGATCGCGAATGCGTGGCCAATGCAATTGAACATTTTTGCCTGGGGGGCCGCCCATGTCTACCTATGCCAATGCACTTTACTATTTATTACCCAGATCCACAGAGTTTCGTTAAGTGAATTAATGTAACGTTAAGCCTATGCTAATGAGATAAACAATGGATATGGGTTAACCTCTGGAAGAATAACGCTTGTTACTGATTTAGGTAATGTCACGTTATGAGCCCTGAGTTATCGGAACTCTGTGCATCTTGCCCAATGTTTCAATGATTACATCAGAATATTCCCTGGTTTATACGGATTGGCATTTTGTATTTATTATTCATATGTTGGTATGTTGGTTACTTCAGGTGTCATTTTCATTTTCACATTTTATGTCTCTTTTCCTTTCAGAATAAACTGAGCTCATAAATGTTAATATCTATTCATAACTTTCATGATAACTCAATAAATAACAGGATCATTGTTTATGAATCCTGGTTGAACGGAGCATCTAGAACTACCAAAGAGAAACAAGTATTTCATTTAAATAAACATTCAGAACATGTTGTAGATAGTCCCATAGAAATTAAATATATTGTCCCAGCTGGAGCCATGAAGACAAGCAAAAAGGAAATTTGCACATAATGCAAATATTCTGTTTTAAATGGGAAGCATGAGAAAATGCTAATATTCATAATTACCCCAATACATAACTTTTGTTTTTCTTAAAGTGCTGTTCTAGTTCTAAAACAGCTAATATGTAACTTTCAGCCGAGTGAAATGATTAAACTTAAACTTAAACTTACATATTTAAATCCATTTCTCAGAGTTAACTCTTCTATTTCCAAAGGCAGCTTTAGCTAATCAAACGTAATCTATCTCCCATTACAGTATAATTACCTATAGCTTTAAACTATATTGAAATAACTTTAATTTCAAGAGCGACATTTCATACATCCCAGTGGTTTGTTGAACAGTGCACACTGGTCAAGCTTTTGTGGCCTTAGAACAGGGGTGGGTAACTCCTGTCCTCAAGGGACACCAACAGGACAGGTTTTCAGGCTATCCCTGCTTCAGCACAGGTGGCTCAATCAGTGGCTCAGTCGAAATGAGCCATCTGTGCCGAAGCAGGGTATATCCTGAAACCCTGAGCTGTTGGGGTGTCTTTAGGACTAGAGTTGCCCATCCCTGCATTAGCTTACGGCCCCAGTCCTCACTGCTGCATGCGATCGTTGATCTGTAGGGGAGGGCGGGGGCGGGGCCATGCCGGGGAGCGCAGGGGCGGAGCCATGTGTGGGGGCACAGCCATGGCGGGGCATATCTGCCCTTCCATTGGTGCGCGCGGACCAAGTGATCGTAGCGTGGGTAGACAACATTCTTGCCTTCACTGCCAGCGTACGCGTCACAGCGCTTTGAGCCCCCACACACAGCCACTGCCCCATAGAGGGCTGTGCTGTGGTGTGTGGCGAGCACGCTGTAGTGCGCGCCGCAGCGACCACTGGGGACATGGCCTGAAAAGCTAGTTTCAAACTGGATGCAGAATTCAATTTCCAAAAGGTTATTCACACTTCATCCTTAAGTAGGATATTATACAAGAGTAGAGAGCAGGATTACTGCAAACGACATCAAAACATGTACCCATTTATTTCTGTCAATTACCTTGACTTACAGTCATCTAAAAGGAGGCTCGGGTATCAGCTCGACCAGTGTTAAATCAGCAATACTGCATTCCTCTATTTAAAAAAATAAATAAATAATAAAAAAAATATATTATATATATATATATATATATAGTCTATTTATATGTAAAGCATGTGACACTGTATAATTCTACATTCTTACTTAAAATGGCAATAATTTAGTGCTTCTGTTATAAATCTGTAAAAATCCTGATTGTGTGCCTAACGAAATGGCCGCCTTCTATCTTTGTGCTGCAGTACAGTAACAGACAGTCTGCTGTTGGGAACACAGCCACAAATCTGTTTGTGATACTTTGCTGCAAAAGGGCAGAACTCAAAAAAGGTGTGCGTGAAAGAGCTTGTTTCAAAAGCGGGAGTGGATATGACTCTAAATGGTTGTTGTAGCAACCAAAGGTTGACCAGCACATTAAAAAAAGTATCTGATACTACAGAACTGATTATTTTATTTTTTAATAGGATTTTTCACATTTTGCTGCTTTAACTGCCATTCAAGTCAATGAGAGAGTCCCATTAACAAAGCTTCCCCTCACCAAAAAAAATGTTCAGACCAAAAGATATATTTGTTAAGTGGTGATATGCTATAAGATATCTTCTGGCACCATTCAAGTGGATGGGAAATCATGTGGCTCCCTGTGATGGAAAGGTGTCAATGAGTTAACATGGTACAAGTTGCCACTTGGTTTTAAACCTGATTGACCCTGAATGACAGTGACACGACTACAAGACCAGTCCTCCTCTCCTTATAAGCCACACTTGTCCCCTCATTGTTACCTCTATGGGATCCACATAAAAAAAAATTAAACAACTACACTTTAAATGTACTAGCAGATATTTGGAATACTGCCGAATAAAAATAATATAAAGGATCATTGAAATGTTACCTAAAAACATGTAACGAATAATAATGTATACTTTATTTACTAAATATTCGTCTGAAAGCTGCAGACCAAGCAATATCCTACATGTGCTTTTTTTTAAAAATAAGTCAGTTCTGTACTATGAGAAACTATGAGCATTATAAAATAAAATAAAACAACTCTGAATGACATTTATGTATTATAATGTAACAAGCATTTTTTGTTTCTTTTGCAAACATTTACAAAGTCACACCCCCTTCCTCTTCTGAAACAGGCTCTGGCACACCCCTTTTTCAACCCTGCCCTCTTCCTAGCAGTGCACCAATTGTATCTAGTGGCTGTCTGTCATATGAGCTTCCTCACAGAACTTTGCATCTTTGGTCCTCTTCTGCTGCACTGACAGCCATTTAGTGAACCCCCGAACCAAATGTTTGCTGATCGATCATTGGAGAACGGATTGATCTGCAACTTAGCTAATAACTTATCATTGTGTGGGTTGTATTGATGCACATATTAAAGGGGGGGGGGATGGCAGCTTGGACTCCTGCTTTAACTGCTGCACTAGGAGTGGTGCTCAACTCCAGTCCTCAAGTCTGAGCGACTGAGCCACTAATAAAGCCACCTGTGCTGAAGCTGGAATATCCTTAAACCCTGACCTGTTGGGGGTTCTTGAGGACTGGAGTTGAGCCGGCCGTCACTAGAAGACAAGCCATGAATCTGAAAAAAGTGCGCCCAGTGTGAGTCATTTACAAGTGATTGAGATTCCGCTTTCCCTGCACAATTAGTTACAGGTAAACGACAGTCAAACTATTTTTTTTTAAATGGAGTAGAACAAATGTATCAACATTGGTAAAGAGGCAACTGAGTACAACAAATGTAACTACGTGTGTGTGTGTGTGTGTGTGTGTGTGTGTGTGTGTGTGTGTGTGTGTGTGTGTGTGTGTGTGTGTGTGTGTGTGTGTGTGTGTGTGTGTGTGTGTGTGTGTGTGTGTGTGTGTGTGTGTGTGTGTGTGTGTGTGTGTGTGTGTGTTCTTGTTAAAAATGCCAGAGGCTCTTAGCAAGGAAAATGGTTTAAATATTGAGGCATTCATTACAAACTTACAAAGAACCTGTTTAACATGTGGCTAAAAAGTGAGCCTGAAGGTTTAAAAAAGATTAACACAAAACCACTACTGCGCTTTGGAAGTGAAACTGCTGCCACCAGGACTAATGGAGTTGTTTCTACAATACTGAACAGCATGGAAGCGCTTCATTTCCTGAACATTTCTTCATTGGCTCTAATTAGGCTCCCCATTAAGCTAGGTTACATTTTGATAACAAAAGAAACTGTTTGTTTGCAATGTTGCTATTCACAATGTATACATTCTTCTGTCTTATTTTAAATGGTATTTGTTTTCATTTGCAGGGAAATTAACCCCTTCAGATTTCGGCACCACAGCTCTTTCTGGCAGAGATGGATTCATTCATGGAACTAAACAGTGTCTCCTCTGTTTGGTTACCTGCAACTAAGATGTTCATAAGGGTTGTTATATACAGCATGCGGCCGTGCGTTCCTATGCGAACGCGCGTGCATGTCCCACATGCTTTTCCTGTATATAGTGCGGGAGCTGCAGGTAATGTATATGTGTGTGTATGTGTGTGTATGGGTGAGTATATGTGTGTGCATGGGTTGTGTGAGTGAAAAGAAGTGCTAGATATGATTTTTTAATGAAAAAAAAACTTTAATAAATATTTTTTTTTTAACTTCTGCAATCATTCACACACAAACACACACACATCCATATAAACACACATCCACGCATACATGCATACATACACACACACACATATACATATAAACACACATCCACGCATACATGCATACATACACACACACATACTGTATACATATAAACACACATCCACGCATACATGCATACATACACACACACACATATACATATAAACACACATCCACGCATACATGCATACATACACACACACATACTGTATACATATAAACACACATCCACGCATACATGCATACATACACACACACATACTGTATACATATAAACACACATCCACGCATACATGCATACATACACACACACATATACATATAAACACACATCCACGCATACATGCATACATACACACACACATACTGTATACATATAAACACACATCCACGCATACATGCATACATACACACACACATATACATATAAACACACATCCACGCATACATGCATACATACACACACACATACTGTATACATATAAACACACATCCACGCATACATGCATACATACACACACACATACTGTATACATATAAACACACATCCACGCATACATGCATACATACACACACACATACTGTATACATATAAACACACATCCACGCATACATGCATACATACACACACACACATATACATATAAACACACATCCACGCATACATGCATACATACACACACACATACTGTATACATATAAACACACATCCACGCATACATGCATACATACACACACACATATACATATAAACACACATCCACGCATACATGCATACATACACACACACATATACATACATTTGAGCGCAGGCAGCGGCGCGAAAAGATGAATTTCCTCATCTTCGCCGCTCTCTGTCGGCTCCCCTCTCCCTGCCATGCGCACGCGCGGCCCTTCTATAGAAAGGCTGACTAACGTCAGCCAACTAAAAATCTGCACGCACGCCCGGCGCAGCACGCGCCCGGCACTATAGAACGTGCCTAAGTAGGACATGGAGAGTGGGAGGGGGGTATTCACAAGGTAAGTGGTCAATTCCATAGATAATTCAATGGAGAATCAATGTTATTTTAACCATGTGGATGTCATTTTACAAATTTCTACCAATAGCATAGATTTAGTGCGATACAAGTTCCCCCAACTTGTAGGTGGTGGACCAAGTGCAGCAGGGATCGTGACCAGGCACGATCACAGCCCAGTGCAGGTGAAATTTAAGAAGGTTTAACTCAGTGGGGAGGGGGGCCTGCTTCTGAATGGGACTCCCGCTGTGTTAATTCTACTGGCCGCCACCAGTCTGGAAGAGCTGCACAGAGAGAGCAGACAGAAGCGGTCCCTTGCTCTGTGTCTCTCCGCACAGCTCTTAAAGCCAAACTTGCTATTTGTATTATTATTTGTATTACATAGGATTGAAGCAGGAGTCTGCAAAGTTGAACCGCATTACTTCCAGGCCCGGGGACCCCATGCTTCCCGAGGTACAGACCTCAGTATGGTGTCTGTATCTCCTGCAAGTTTAAATGCCCCAGTCACGTGGGCCATGAAAACTTGCAAGAGATACCGGCACCTGATATCTACTGCAATATTCATTGTTTGCCTACAAGTTGTTTTTTACAACATAATTTATGAGTATTCACAAATGTTAGGAACATCAATGTGTTACGACCACCAGTCACAGCGCTCCCGTAACACATGAGCAGGCCCAAGGACAGACTATGTATATTCCGTGTCATGCAAACCAGGTTTATAAAGTAATCTCCTTCTATTATCTTCACCCCAAAGGTCTATACCGTGGAGCACAGTTCACTCATGGTGAATCTTGAAGTCCTTTAGCACTGATGCACACCACTCTCCCCCATTCTGCTCTTACTGTTATATCTAAAAGGTGTTGGGTGTTTCT
The DNA here is from genome assembly GCF_040206685.1 of Ascaphus truei. Lineage (NCBI taxonomy): Eukaryota > Metazoa > Chordata > Amphibia > Anura > Ascaphidae > Ascaphus > Ascaphus truei. Next base: position 12,179,809 of record NC_134490.1, on the reverse strand, counting down.
GAATACCAACTGGTCAAAGATAATATTTGGATTTCAAGATCTGTAATCGGGGCCCCTGACAGGGAGTGGAGAGCCAGGACAACTGTCCCAGGCCCTGCGGCGGCCGGGGTCTCGTCCAACGCAAAAAGTTAGGCCCAGCCAGCTGCTGTGGCGGGCCTCCCCTCCACGCCGGAAGTTAGTCCTTCCCAGAAGTTGGGTCCAACTTCCGCATCCACGCACTGGACAGCCATTCTCCAGAGACCTCAGTCCACCCCCCCTAGGTAAAAGTATGTGTGTTTGGGGGGGGGGGGAGAATTGTGTGGCTATTGCGGTAGGGAGGAATTTTTTGTGGGGGGGACTGTGAGGAGGGGGGATTGAGTGCCAGAGGAGAGTGAGTGAGTGTAGAGGGGGATGTAAGAGGGAGAGGGGGGGATGGGGAAAGAGGGAGTGGCAGGGGAAGAGAGAGAGAGGGCGAGAGGGGGGAGAGAGTGAGGGGGGAAAGATGAAGAAGGGGATGTAAAAGAGGGGGTTTTTTTAAATACATTTTTTAAAAGTGGGTGTATGTTTTTAAAACGGAAATGCTCTATCCTACTACAGAGTCATCCTTATTAGATATCTAGGGCAAGCAGGGTTGACGCCCATGGAGAAAGAATAAATGTTTAAAGGTTCCACAGTTCTTAAAAGGTTGTAAATATCTGCTTAATCTATTTATTATACCCAGGCCCTAACAGAAAAAAAGCATTGTTTATTCAGATAAAGTGAAGTGGTTATATATGTTAAATACATAACAAAATGTCTACAGTAGGTATCCTGCATTTTCATGCATCCATGCCAATTTGGGGTAGAATTAAACACGTTAAAACATTTTTTAATGTTTCAGGTAAAAGCATATGCTGAAAAGTGGATTTTTCCCAGAGTGCTACAGAATGAAAAAGAAAGGTAAAAATCAATATAGGAACCAAAAAACAACCTTCTTCAAAAGTTAACACAGCAAGATGAATAGTGGAAAGCCTGTTTTAACCCATTTGTTGCCAGAATGTCAGCAATGTTTTACATTGCTTTTGATGGGGTTAATATTCTGAAAACACCCGTAAAAAGTTACCCCCTGATATGAGCATTTTAGTTTTACTAGCCCATCCCAGCAAATAATGCTCAGATTTCAGATTATCATCTGAGTACTAACCATAGGTGTGAAAATAAATCAATCTATCCTCAATCCATCTATCCTCTATCCATATATCCATCCATGTATTCATCCATCTATCCTCTATCCATCCATCCTCTATCCATCTATCAACCCATCTATCCATCCATCCATCTATCCCACCATCCATCATCTATCCATGAATATATGTTTTGATATGACTTTGTGTGTGTAGCCAGGTCCCCTCTGGCTCCCCGGTCCTCAGTTTCCCCCCTTTACCCCTGCTGCTGTGGGGGGGCTGTTGCGGGTGGCGACGGGCTTGCCGGCGGCTCCCTCTGCAGGGTGCCACCAAGTTTGTTATGCGTGCACAGGGATCGCGCATGCGCAGATGCGCGGGAGGACTCGCGGCGGCCATGTTGTGATTGGCCGCACATGCGAAGTAGGTCGCGCATGCACAGAGAACTACAAGTAGCACGCGGGGACTACAAGTCCCATGAGCCTAAGGGGAATGTCACATGCTGCGGCTTAGCCAATAGTGTGGCTGCATTTGCAGTTAAGGCAGTTTGTAGTGTGAGGGAGCTCATGCTGACATTTAAAAAAGGGACAGTTTAGTCAGTAATCTGTTGAGGAGAGGGACAGGGAGGACAGTGATGAGAGGCAGTTGTAGGAGATAGATAGTCCCCTTACTTTTTCATAGGAGTATGTCACAACTTCAAAGTCTGCAGTTCACATGTTGCTAGGCAACCAGTGAGGCTGTGAGATGTATGACAGTTAAGATTAAGACAGTTGAGGGAGAGACAGTTGAGGAGTTAGGAGTGAGTTCGTGAGTTAGTAATTTAGGAGTAAGTTAATAAGTTAGTGAATTATAAGTTAATGACAGTTGGAGCAGTGGGGACAGGACCAGGGACTGCTAAGGAAAGACTGCCTGGGAACCCAGATCCTGGGAGGCACATACAAGACCAAGAGAATAGAAGTAAGCCCTTCCTGAGTGATATTCAGGCTGGAGCAGTATTTTGGGGTGCAGTGTGCTAGAAGCTAGGAAGCCCAAAAGATTTGTGGTGGACTAGAGGCCAAGACTGATCCAGAAGTACAGTACTTACCTGAATGGGAAGGGGCACTGAGGAACTTGCCCCGAAGATAGCATTATACAGGGAACCTGTCTAATGAGTTATAATATGAGAATAATTGATCCTGTGCAAGCCTGGAACTGTTGTGCCTGTCAATAAAATACCTGTGAGTTTCAAAAGATCCTGCCGCCCTATTTCTAATCTTGTCCTCCAACCCACCAACTACCCTCCATTACAGCCATGGCCTGCACCTGCCAACGGGAACCCTGAGATCACAGGTAACTGACCAAGGAGCTGACACTCTAATACCATCGGGAGCGGAGCAGGACTTTGGTCACACATGTACACCCTACCCCTGCTGCCAGGGGGGGGGGGGATAGAGGGGTTACATGTGTGTGGCTGTGTAATATGTATACACATATGTGGGTGTTTGGTGGGTAAAATATAACATATGGTTGCCTTTGATTACCCCCTTATTGAATATTAATCTAGTTCATAAGGGGACCCGCAATATCCTGCAAAGCAATGTGTTAATTTCTCTGGCAGTGAAGGGGTTACATGTGTCACTTTGTCTGGATTCCGGATACTTGTTCCATAAAACGAAACAGCGGCATTTCCCCATTGATTAGCAGAGATGTAGAGTATCAGTGGGATGAGGTCCCTGGTGCACAGTCTGTATCTGATAATCGTGGCACTCAGGGAAATGGGCTGGATTATGTGGGCAAATCAGAAAGATTTATTATCGATCGCCTATTCCTACTTATAGTATAGCAGCATTATTTATGATGAAAGAGAGATAGACTGTCTGTGTGTGTGTGTGTTTGTATATATTTATTTCAGGCAAAAGGTGACACATTGTGTGCTCATTTGCATGTCATTTCCCAGAATCCCTTGCTGCAGTGAGAGCACTGTATGTGAGGTGATAATGGTGAAAGGCAGGGTTGCAGACCTGTCTAAGACATGTGAATGTACTCACAAGTGATGTTCTTTATTGGTTATATGCTAACAGTGGAGGTTTTGTGTCGCCTTTTTCACCCACCATAACTTAAAATGTGTATGGTGTGTGTATGTGTATATATATATATATATATATATATATATATATATATATATATGCGCACACACACACACATACATATCACCCCTATAGCTCGAGAAGATAAAACAAAGATACTGAAATCTGCAGAAATTACTGTGTGAAAATAGTGGAGTCTTCATTGAAGAGGCCAAAAGAATGCAATCAAATAGACAAGATACACAGGACTCTTTGTTTACTGGGTCTGCAGATGTACCAAGCACATTGAATCTCTAAAGGACAGGGTCATTCAAACCATGCCTAGGTATTCCATGCCAGCTGGCCAGGAAATAAGGAAAGCACCAGATGCAGAATCCACTGCTAGCTTCTTTGCACGGCTATCAGGGAGCTGTCTGGATATATCTACAGTAACAACAAGAAACCAAAAGAGGGAAATAAACAGAGAACAGACAGGGGGAGGAAAATTTATAGATTATACGTGAGATGAAAGAAAAGTGCTATACTTCAAAGATCTCAAGAAGAAGAGCACACATTCGCATTGAGAAAAGGACACAAAAGTGAGAGGGAAATTACATTTAAATGTATGTCTTTTGGTAGCTCTTGAGAAAGAATTAGCAGCAAAGAAATGTCTCCAAAGATCCATTAAAGGTGAAAAGCCATGAAGAATGTTCCCTTACGTACTTGAATAAAGGAGACCGTCCTTATTTCTGAGTCCCAAAGTGGTCTTCTTTATAAAATACAAAAAAAAAAACATTTTTTATTTAGATTAAAGAATCAACAATAGTCATGGCCGACGGACCAATTCCAGTTTGGAAAGCTATTGACAATAGACTGTGCATTCCAAATTGGCAACCCAGATGTATTCCACTTGTTGGCGGCCATCCTATTCTATCCCAGGGCCCCAATGACTTGCAGACTACTTTGGCAGCAAAGGGGATGGACTCTTCAATGAGTTGATATATGCTTCTGGGTTAAAGTTGGCTTAAATGGTGGCAAATAAACACAAACTAATAAAGGTGTGTAACAACAAAAATGTGTATTATTTGTGTTAGGATTTCTTGTAAACACAGGCAGTTAAATTGCTTGCCCTTGGTTGAGTTGGATGCTATTCAAGTTGGAAGAATGCTGCTGGTCACATATTTAGCAATAGACCTAATTGATAGAGGGCCATAATGAATTTCTACATACAATGAATTGTATAGCTCCATAGATAATATCAATTGCATTCCTAACATTCATTACTGGGTCCACACAATTAGGAAATCATTAAGCTATTTATTCTGCACTGTCTTATCATACAAACATCTCTTTCCAATCAACATGGTTGAAGAAGAAGTGTGAATGCTTGTATATTTCTCATTAAGTTCCTCATGGTTAAAGACAGTTACTTATAAAACCATCAAGGGCTGTCTCTGATAGGACTAGAGATGAGAAAAACTTTACAAGGAATTCAAATGCGCCACAAATTGGCCAATTCCTTTAATCCACAGAATCCCGCCCCGATCAGTCTAAAAAAAGGGCAGATTACTTTTTTTTCCCCTATTACTTAAAATCCAGATTTGGAATCCGAACCTGGAAATGGAATTCGAATCTGTCAACGAAATTATTATGGAAGGAGTATATAAATATTAATGTGAAGACGTTCCACGGATTTGGATTTAAATTGAATCCGTCAACGGATACTTTAGAATCCATACAGCCGAGAACCAACAAAGGATTTTGAAGAATCCGAGCGATTTAAAGATGAAGCAATCCAATGGCGGATTCATTCCGTGGAACGGATTGGGCTGGGAAAGCCTGGTGGAATCTGCGGAATGGATTCAGACAAGTCTGCCTTCTCTAGATTCGAGCAATAGCGTACTGTGACTTTGACATTCACTTACAGCTGAAAGATTGCAGGTTCCCCAAAAGTAAGTACAGTAGATTTTTTTTGTATTATTATTATTATTATTATCATTACAAAACCCAGTCTACTCTGTCGGCAGTAAATCATTTTAATTTTATCGTCTTCCGTCCTCATTGAACTGCACTGTTGAATGTAATAATAGTAATAAATCCAGATCTACAAGCCTACACTATGTATGACTAAGTCATAGGATTTTGCATTGAAGAATAGCTTCATAATTCATCGTATATTCAATTGGAATTTATGGGGTTAAAATCTAAAACAACAACCCAAAAGCAACTTTTATCTCAAGTTTAAATAATACTCTTTTAAAAAATCCTCCTTGCTCACTGCTAAAGCCATCGTTGTTCTGATCATCACTCTTGGGATGCTTAATTCCTGTTATTAAGGTTTTTATTTTCCCTCATTCTGAGAATCAAAATAAAACCCTAGATCCCACCATTATTTAAGAGCAATGAAATCACTGAACCCATTTCCCAGAAGGGGAGCATTATGCTCCTACCACCATGTACCCTGCAGAGTTACCTGAAAGTAAAAGAACATTGGCCAATCACATCAATTGAATGAAGACCAAAATACAATTCAAAGTAATCAAATGTGTTCCGCTTCTATACTATTAAATGATGTGGTACATTCTTCAAACCTCCCTATACCTTGCCAGCCCTAATCTGAATAGACTATATTTGTATATAGAAATACTGCATTTGTTTTACATGGTCCCAGATTCTAAACTGTATTGGTTGGGATGAAAAACTAAAAGGCTATTACAGTGTATACAGGAATGCTGTTTTTCATACAACAGAATTTACATGTTTTACCCTCTGCTGTTTAGCTGTGCTTTGACATTTAAAACATTCTTACACAATGATTCTGAATTCTTCTTAGCAACCCTAATAAGCATCTTATTCATATTACAGACGTCACCTTTTAAAGACTGCACACATTCATTTGCTTGTAAGCCACACATTTACATACTGTGTGCGAACAGATGTACAGGATAAGGAAGCAATGAGCAGACTTGATGACAATCTAAAACTGTCACTATTGGGTGGATGCCTGAACCCTACAGATTTATTATTCTAGACGTGTGATAAAAGTGGCAAAAATGTTAATTAGGAGATTTTGGGGTATGACAATTTGTTGTTCTACAATTTTACCATTATTTAGTATGAGATATATGAATACATGCCCATGTACACACATATGTAAACAGTGTATGTATGTATATATATATATATATATGCAAATATAGCTGTATGCTCATCTGCATGTCTTAGGCAGGTCTGCAACCCCGCCTTTCCCCATTATCACCCAGCATACAGCACTTCCACTGCAGCAAGGGATTCTGGGAAATGACATGCAAATGAGCACACAGTGTCACTTTTTGCCTCAATAACCATTTTTAACATGGTTCCCTATAGGCTTAAGCTTGCTGCATGGTCACAGCTTTGAGCACAGCCAGGGTTAAGGTGCATACCCAGAAAACCACCCACAGACAGCTGTTTCGACCTTGATGGGTCTCATCAGTGTGGGGTTGATTTTACTGGGATGCAAGAGAGGCTTATGGGATAGGCCAAACCATAATACTGAGTTAAGTTATGGTGAGTAAAAAAAGTGACAAAAACCCTCCACAGGAAAGCAAATATGCAAATATAGCTGTATGCTCATCTGCATGTCTTAGGCAGGTCTGCAAAATCAACCCCACACTGATGAGACCCATCAAGGTCGAAACAGCTGTCTGTGGGTGGTTTTCTGGGTATGCACCTTAACCCTGGCTGTGCTCAAAGCTGTGACCATGCAGCAAGCTTAAGCCTATAGGGAACCATGTTAAAAATGGTTATTGAGGCAAAAAGTGACACTGTGTGCTCATTTGCATGTCATTTCCCAGAATCCCTTGCTGCAGTGGAAGTGCTGTATGCTGGGTGATAATGGGGAAAGGCGGGGTTGCAGACCTGCCTAAGACATGCAGATGAGCATACAGCTATATTTGCATATTTGCTTTCCTGTGGAGGGTTTTTGTCACTTTTTTTACTCACCATAACTTAAAATCAACCCCACACTGATGAGACCCATCAAGGTCGAAACAGCTGTCTGTGGGTGGTTTTCTGGGTATGCACCTTAACCCTGGCTGTGCTCAAAGCTGTGACCATGCAGCAAGCTTAAGCCTATAGGGAACCATGTTAAAAATGGTTATTGAGGCAAAAAGTGACACTGTGTGCTCATTTGCATGTCATTTCCCAGAATCCCTTGCTGCAGTGGAAGTGCTGTATGCTGGGTGATAATGGGGAAAGGCGGGGTTGCAGACCTGCCTAAGACATGCAGATGAGCATACAGCTATATTTGCATATTTGCTTTCCTGTGGAGGGTTTTTGTCACTTTTTTTACTCACCATAACTTAACTCAGTATTATGGTTTATATATATATATATATATATATATATATATATATATATATATATATATATATATATATATACATATATACACACACACACATATATATGCACATACACACTCCTATACTGTAGCAATGTAGCAATGTAGCACTGACAATGTGTGCAGCACTGTGCAAAGCTTTTGAGAGTCACAATGACTCCCTACCCTAAATAACATACAATTCATTTTTAGTGCCTCAGCAACAGGGAGAAAAGAGGTGGCACTGAGATTCAAACCATCCCCACTCCCCCCTCATATGGAATAAGCATTCAAACTACTGTCAATAGTTGGTTATTGACAAGTTCTGCCCGATTTCAGGAAGAGAGAATGTCTCTCTAAAGGTTAGTCAAAATACTACAATTGTAGTGTTCATTCCTATGGTCTTTCTAGATTTGCATTTATTTCTTTTAACATAATGGGCACGTTATGCTGGTAAACGAAAGCTTTAAAACCATTTTTCTAAACGTATTTAAATTTAACAGGACACTCTCAATTAATTTGACAGCATTTGATGTCAATCTGAATGTTACAGTTTCAGGATGCTACAGTGTGTGCCTTCCTGTTTTGTGATATCTGCTTCCGTCTATTCCTATTGCTCCTCTATGTCTCCCAACACACCACTTTAGATGTAGGAAATGCATGTTCTTTTGAGAAGTCTTTTTTACCCCACCTAGGATTCTGTACCCGATGTTCTGTCTTAGAGAAATATTGTTTGTTACTTAGGCTATCAAAGAATCTTTTAATAGTCTCCTTCTGTATCTATGCTTTCAACCACAGCTTTAATACTTGTTGCTAAAGTTAACTCCATAAACGCTAGAAACTATTTGCTGCAGGTTTTCTCAGCACAAAAAAGGCTGCAGTTGCTAAGCAGTTCTCATGTGAAGTAAGTGGCATATCCTGTTCCTGTTACTTTGATATTATTTTCCGACATAAGACTACATTGCTATTTTTATATGGACGCCTTGTATATTATGTTCGGATACAACCGCAAGTTACAATAACATCTGAATAAGGACAATGCAAAGCCAAAAGAAAGAGAAAATATAAAACAATAACCCACATCTCAGAGGCAATCAAAATCAAAGTCTGGATCATTATAATTTACGCTTCTGACTTATTACCGTTGGGCCAAAGGGAATTATTGGCGTGTGGGTGTTGAAAGATGAAGTAGATTTCCTTGCCAGAAGAAAAGAAAGAAAACACTATGTTGAACATATTCTTTTAAACCCCATTGTACAGGCAGTTTGAGACCTGACTAAAGATAAGAGAGAAATCTCTGGAGTTGAAACTTGACACTGACCATTCGAAGGTTTTAATGTGAAGGTGCTAGTTGTCCAAGTCTCTGTGACTTCAAGGAAGCACAACTCTCAAAGGGGCAGCTTCATTAAGTGCCAGTATGGGTTTGTGCACACGATCTAACGTTAACTCCCATTCAAGTCAACAATAGCCTGAATTAAAAAGAACTCCACACTCACATACTGTACCGTAGCTACAGCCTGCAAGAGTTGCAGAGCTCCTATGTGCTCATTTGGATTATTTTGGATTATACTCCGCAAGCGAATTTGCATCATCTTTTATAAGGTAAGGAGCGATGCGATGTGGAGGCCAATGGCAGGATGTTCAGTATGTCTCTAGTGATTCCGCGCCATTGATCTCGATTTAGGGCGGCTTTTTGGGCTTCGGCTACATAAGTGGAGCGGTTTGAGATCTTGCGCCACCTGGTTCGACCACATTTTCTTTGGAGCATTTCGGTCCACGTTCCAGCCTATGGGTCGTGTGGTGTTGAGGCGCTGGTATGGTAGTCTGGTGATAACCAACAGGACGTGATAAATGTAACAAAAATGCAAATTTTTAACGCCTCAATACGCACCATTTTACTGTATGGCTCAGAAACAGGGACACTACTCAAAAGCGATATGAACCTACTCGAACGATTCCAACTAAGATATCTACATATGTGCTCATTCACTAAGCAATGTTACCTAGTTGGTGTCATTACTTACTGACCGCATGCTACACCAATCATTGCTGTCTACTTTTTATTAAAATGTAATGCACACGATTCTGAATCTATTTAAAAAAATCAATTGGGGAATGTAAATATTAAAGGGGTTTTACTATCCACTAACAGAAGGTAAGGCCAGCTACTCGAAGGTTTTTAGTTAGTAGTGGTCTTATTTTGTATATTAAAGCTGCAGTTCAAGCAATATCCTATATGGGTGTTTTTTTTTTAAATAAATTAGTTCTGTACTATGAGAAAATACTTGTAGCATTTAAAAAATGTAAAAAAAAATTTTTTCAAGAAATGTTTTATGTATTCTAATGTAACAAGCATTTTGGTTCCAATAGCAATAATTTACAAAGTCATATAACCTTTCCCTTCTGAAACAGCATCACCTTCTTGAGCCCTGCCCTCTCTAGCAGTGAACTAATTGAATCTAGTGCCTGCCTGGTCACATGATCTTCCTCACAGAAGTTTGGCTGTCAGTGCAGCAGAAGAGGGCCCAAAATGCATTTACTGAACCCCGAGCCGAATCTTCGCTGATCGATTATATGAGAACGGATTGATTGGCAACTTAGCTAATCACTTGTCAGTGTGTAGATTGTATTGATGTACATATGGAATGTTTTTTTTTTTTTTTTTTTTAAACGGCTGCTTCAGCTGCAGCTTTAAGACTGGTCCAGCACTACCTGGATTCTCCTTACGTTAATGATGAAATTACATGAAAGGTCCTGGTAATTGGACGTTATGGACTGGCATGGATTCCGTGCATAAGGAACGGTACCGCCCTGTAAATCTGCTCCAATCGTTTTCACAATTATACATAAGGATTCCGTGACTTGGATTAAAGATTGTAGACACTTTATTTCTTACAATACTAGGTCATGTGTCACTAGCCTTAGTAAAAATTATTGCTTACTTTAACATGATTTGAAGGTGTGCATTTATTTTAACACTTAGCCATGTGTCACTCTTCAACCTATGTTTACATTTTTTGCACTGTGATTTAATTTAATTGTACTGTATCTGAAAGAAAAGCACTATTTTCCTATTTTGTAGAAAATTGTAGCCTAACTTGGCACACCTCAAGTCACATTTACACTGTTTTTGTATTGTGGGGCAGACTGCTTTTTTAATATAATATTGGCTGTTTAATTGCCTTTTATGTCTTGCTTCTCCAAATGAATCTTCAAGACCCCAGAGGTTTACAGTAAGAGAAAACACATCCACATACTATAACGTATATATCTCCTTATACTAGTATTTCGCTAGATGACTTTGGCTGTTTATTAAATTCTATTCTAGCATCACTGGACGGCTTTCCTCATGACTGGCTCCCATTTTTCATGTCTGAGATATAATACAGAAGCTTAGATATGGTTCTCTTTCTCTTGCATTGAAACAGTGGAATAATTAAGTCTTCACTCTTAATTTGTCACCTTTCGATGCTCGTATCCCAGCTTTGCATGTGGCTAAAGTAAATGATTTTTATGTGACGGGTCATTTTCCAGATGTTTTGCCTAGAGATAAACAGGAACACCTCTCCAATTAGAATAGCTCCATATTTTATGTTTTATTATGCAGTTGTTTTAGCCTAGTTCTGCAGATTTTACTGTATCACTGCTATCCAAATAGGTACTTTGCATCTATATAGGAGGGGTTTAAAAATGTGCTTTTCATTTATTTAAATGAATTTGCATTCAATCAATGGATTTCTCATAAGGCAACTATTTATTTGTCATTGCCAGGAGTGTTATTGTTAACTAGAGTGATTTTACATATTTAACAGTATATATCATTTAAAAAACTTGCCACTATGTTTTTAATGTACAGTATGAATGTAATGTTTGATGGTCCTGCCCACGTGTTGTATGAGCACTCTCTCGTATTATAAAGAACTGTGTACATCAGGGGTGTGCAATCTTTTCCCCCTGTGCCCCCTGCCTGCTCTCCCCCCCTGTTCGCACCCTTCCCCTCCCCCCGCTGCTTGTGGGGCAATGTGACATCACGTTGCCATGACAACGCAACATCACGTAACCCCGCTGCATCATTTGATGCCGGGTTACCATGACGACGTATCACTGGAAGCCAAGGTAAGTTAGTTACAGAGGCCTTGTGTGGTCCCCCAGCATTTACTTTAAGTGCTTTTGGGGGAGAGCGTAGGACCTCTGTAACCACCACCCCCCCCCCCCCCTCCAAAAATCTCACGCCCCCCAGTTTGCGCACCCCTGGTGTACACTATCTGCATTATACAAAAAACTGAAATGAAAATAATTGTGCAAAAAAGGCTAGTTTATGCGACAGTTATAACAAGTATTACAGTTTTAAAAACACAGTTGTGCACAGCCAACCCTACACAAAAATATTACCATCAAGGGTAATGAAGAAATGCAGTATAACAGTTATTTAACTGTATATCAGATTATACGCTGCAGTGTTTCTGAACATTCATTTGAAGGGATCCCAGTTGACGTTGTGGCTTTGCCAGGCTAATCTCAGAAGTATGTTACTTAATCCTAATTGCTTTGTTTACTAGAACTATATCTGATGCATTTGGATACCACGGCAACAGCATCATTGGGCAGGAACTGGTAGTATGCATGTGGTATTCAACTATTTACCAAAGGGTTTGTATGTGTACCAGGACAAATACATTGAGAAATAACCCTGAATTATTAATGAAAGGGGTTGGACATGGCTAGGGGGCTTCACACCGCACATATCTTCAGGGGGAGGGGAGATTGTTGTTAGTTCCAGGAGTCGGCAGTATAGTGTTAGTTTTTTTTTATTCTACATGTGCGTATACCCCTTATGCAGAAGCTTACCTTATTTAAAGTGAGGTTGGCGTTCTCGGGGGCCCACAGAATTTGAGCCTGCGTTCCTTTCCAAGGAAAGGGGGGCAAGTTTTGATGGTCTATAAAGACTGCGCGCCTTTGACGATTGCTCAGGTGGTCACCCGCACGATAGGCACGTTCTCTCCCACATCCCCTTGTCATATGCGCATTTAGTCATTAGTAACACCTGTTATTTAATTTTTTTTTATGTTTTAATGTAATTGTATGTTACAAGTTATTTAATATATATATATATATATATATATATATATATATATATATATATATATATATATATATATATATATTTAAAAAAATGGTATGTATTATCACAGACAAGTTTTGGTTCAATGCCAGACTGTCTCCTCCTCTCCTTGCTGTCGCCATATCCATTAAAATCTCCTCCCACAGTGTTTCTTGGGTGAGTGAGAGGCAGCTCAGTCTAGCACAGAGGCGGAGGTATGTATGTACAGCTTTAATTATATAGCATTGATAGTGTACTCAGTATTACAATACAGTATTACTGATAGTATTACAAAGACAATACAGTACATGGAATTATAATACAACAAGTGCAACAAAGTCAGACAATAGGGAAGGAATTCCCTGCCCTTGAGAGCTTACAATCAAAGTGGTAAATTAGAAGACTTACAGAGACAGCAGGTGAGGGAATAAGTGCAGTCGATTGCAGTGCTTCGCCACAATGGTTGGTAGGAACGTACCACAGTGCACCAATGATTTCCCACAGGGTTAGCGCTACTCCACACACTTTGGGGGTGGGCATTGTTCTGTGGACACCAGGGTGGTTAGGTGCCCAGGGCACCCTCAGCACATTGGAGGAGCCCCACAGGGGTGGTGAATACAGTGTGGGTATTGTGTTGATAATGATATGATAATAATAATAATATGGGACATTGTCATAGTGGGTGTATTGTATTGTTATTGATATATGTGTGTGTGTGTTAGTAAACCCGTTACATATACTTGTGTGCGTATCCTTCACTGTAATTGGTTCCTGTGAAGGGTTATCCCGCTACACTGGGATCCCTCCCAGGTGGAGGTGCTGTACCAAAGAGGAAAGCGATAACCCCAGGCTCCCAGTGGCGGAGGATTAGGCCTCCTGTGAGCAATACAGATAATCAGCACGAGTAGTTTCCATAGTCATAGGGAAAGGGGGCTACAGTTGGTAGGTATTAAATTAGATGAAATCACACAGAAGCGTCTCTTGTCCTCCTATAAGTTAAAACTACTTCTCATCATCTTTTAAATACATTTTTGGAAAAATAAATTTGATCTCTTGACCAGCATATGTAGGGTTTGGATCCGGAAATATGTCATTTAAAAGGGGAAACGCTGGGAGAGAGGTCTCAGGTATTGGAGGAGATGAGGAGTAGGATGTGAAAGAGCATGTGTATAGATCTGGGACGGCAGTATATTACTGCAGGTAAAACAGCAGCTTAGAAAGTTAGTCTTTAGATGTGAAAAAATTGTCCGAGCATTTAGAAAGCAAAGTTCCCACAGTTGCAGGGTTTATAATGAAGTGAAGAGTCCACTTCTTGTAATCTTCACCTCCAATTTCAACTCCACAGACACTTCATATGTGACACTTAAAATGTTACACAGCCAATGTGCAGTCTCATTGGCTGAGTGACAGGACGCTCAGCCTATCAGAGAAGGGGGCGGTATGTACATCTTCACTGGCTGTCTCTGGGTGAGTGACAAGCCATCCAGCCTATCACAGAGGGATGTGCAGACATGCTTAGAGAATTATATTTATATATTGATTGTATTTACAATACCAATAGCTGTTGGCAAAGATGCAACATTAAAATGAAAACATTAAAAATAACATTTGAAATAGCAACAATTCTATGATTTTTTGCATTTGAAACCAGTTGTTTCGATCTTATTTATAGCGTGTTTTTAGAGCAGTATTACTCGCCATGAGCCTGAATGAATGCAGGTAGGTTGTTTATAAATGATCTGACTGTTACTTAATTTTTTTAAATTTCATTCCAGGTATGCACCAATTTGCACCATTTCATATTCTATTTCGTGAAATAAATACTGGGGATGGGGCGCCCTCTCCATCAACTTTTCTCAAGTGCTTCGTACCTTTCACCCTTGTGTCCAGTATTTTTGGAAAAGTCACCTAGCAACCCTACTCCAGACCGTGAAATATAGGTTTTGTTGAGGAGAAGAGAGAGATTTTTATAACATCTCAGTATTAGCACGGGGTTAACGGACCACTGTGGAACTGGGCCCGTCTTCACAACCACATATTTAAACATTAAAATAAGTTTTGTGAACCGCCAACCAGACTGCATGTCATTACTCCAGCACTTTTATATAACACAATGCAGAGTACTGTAAAGGAAATGGCTTGTGAGGTGCCGTTCCTCTGGTACATACCAAATCCTGAGAAATGCCCATCTGACAACCCAAATGTCAATGATGGTAATCCAATAAATATCTTTATATTCATTTATATCAGAACATAACTCTATTTTTCTTACTCAGTACGTGCGACATTACCATGCTCAAATATATTCTTATAAAATGCATGCATATTCTTACTTTGGTTATTCAACAGACATTTGGCAGTGTCAAATATTACATATCCCTGTATTTCTACATCATATACTTATATTCCTGTTTAAAGCAAATATTGGAGAATTGGATGAATTATTCTTTCTGAGATTTCATGCCGGAGTTGCTACGGTACAACAGGCAGTAAAAGCGGGCAGAAATATTTCTCAGGACACATTTTTCAGGCAGAAAAAGCGGTATTAACAGTTATCATTTATTGACACAAAGAACCTAAGGCTGTGTGAAGATGTTAAAGTGTGGGGGGGGGGGGAAGGACTTATCGATGAGGGAAATGGAATAACTAATGTTAAAATTTAAAAAATAGGTAAAGTTCGCGTCGCACCCCCAAAACAAAAACTAGGTAGAAAGGGTAACTCCAAAATTAGTTTATTTGACCATAAAAAGGGGTCAAAAACAGGCCAACATGTTTCGCGCTGCAAGCGCTTTGTCAAGGTCCCGATTCATGCAATCCTCAGCTCAGGGTATTTTAAGTGTACCAAGAAGCCAGAGCAGGCTCAACCAATCAGATACCGGTTCCCACGCGCACTGAAACACCAACAATTAGCATAACACATTTACAAACATTTAAAAGACAAACAGCTTGCAAAATAGTTGCAGAATCACAGCACTACTATTTAAAAAGTGGTTACATTTGTTGCATACTATTCTGTCTTCCTTGCAATAGTCTGTCAATGAAAAATAAAAATATAAAAACAATTCATGAACCTTGAAGATTAGTGACTCCAGAACATGACATAATTAGAAAGATTAACAAAGCAACCCCAAGGATATTTCTATTCCAAAAGCTCTAATCAAATTTTGTAATTGAATGAGTCACTTAAGTCATCATACAGCTATACTGCCTAAATCAGACTCAAAAACAAAAGAGTATCTGTATACAACGTCTGTGGCATTTCAAACACAATAAGGATTGGAGGATACAAGGATATGCAAATGTAACGGGTATTCCACCCCACCCAATCGCACATATATATATTGAATGTAGGGGGGAACCTATATGTTACCAGGTGTGGTGCGTTATACCTGTCAGGCTCACAGGAGGTCCGAGCCTCCGCCAGTGAGAGCCTGGGGTGAATCCTCTGGATCGTTCTCGGGTTCAGCGCCTCCACCTGTGTAGGGTTCTAGGGGTATAGAAGCTTGTCTACGCAGGACCCGCATATACAATAACCACGTACTCAGAGATATATATAACCAGTTTACTGTAACGCAGAATATATATGCAGGCAATAACACACTCTTATAACGTACACTACTAACACTTCCCCCGCAGGGGGTATCTCTACCATGTAACTCAGTCCTCTCCGTGTCTCTTACTCCACTAGGAGTATACCCGCCCACCACCGTGTATCCACACACTGTGTCCACAGCCTAACCCCTTTTTCCCCGTGGTCAGCGCTGCCACTATGTGAATAGGTAATGTGAGAATGGTATAGGTTGGTGCACTAATGAAGGTACCTGCCGAGCGCTCCTGCACTCGGGCCAGCAAACAACTTCGCAAAGGATCAGTCGCTTGATGATTCTTTCTGATCCCAGGTCTCCTCGCAAGGGGTCCGCCAGGGGCGATCCCACCCTGGAGATAGTCTCTGTCTCTGGGGTGTAGGCCTGAGCCCAAGCCGCCGTTCAGGGAGCGCAGCGTCCACTGTGTCCCTATCTATCACTGACACTAATGGGATAGTCCCTAACTTAGGGCCAGTCCCTATGCACCACAAGCTGGGGGAGTTCAGGACCTATCTGGGGCCTAGGGGTTTTTCTGGCCTATTGCAGTGGGTCTCAGACCCCTGCACTCACCTCCTTCCCCTAGCTCTCCCGGTCCAGCACTGACTAGCGTGGCTCAGTGCGCGAAAAGTATCAATTCCCTGCAAGCAGGGTGCTCCTGCAGCCCTATTGGCTCCCTGGCGTCATGGGGCCGCTCCCGAGGCTCATGGGACTTGTAGTCCCTTCCAAGAGCCTTCCCTGGTAGGCTAGCGTTCGCGCGCTTGTCCTGCGCATGCGCGAACTTCCCTGCCAGTTCCCCGCGCTGAAATCTTCACTGCGCATGCGTGCGCAATTCGCTATGGCGGCGCCCTGCACCGGGACCCGCCGGAGCCCTAGCAACGCTACCGCAAGCTTCCCTGGGAACCTGCAATCCTCGATAACGGCGCGCTATGCTAGCTCACGCTCCCACACCTCTCCACGAGCAGCGGCTAACCTCCTAACCACCGCGGTGAGTGCCCAGAGGGGGTGCCAGCAATGCAGAGGGGGACCTGGCTACACAAACATAAATTCAGCCTTGCAATTCATCAACACTATACACAAACAATAAAAAGATGAGTGGATATTACTTTCCCCCTACTTTCTATAATCAATGAAATTACATTTACAAATACATTCTAACATTGTATTGAGTCTAAATGCAAAAAAGTGTAATTTCTCTAAAAAAAAAAAAAAAAAAAAGTGTAATCTCTAAAAAAAAAACATATCTGATGGGTTCCCAATTGATCCAAGGAAAGTGAAAGTTTGTCTCAGCATTAATTTTATCTTTATTATTATTTTATGTTTATAACAAATCAATATATTATCTATATATTTCATTTTATATATATATATATATATATATATATATATATATATATATATATGTGCCATCAGGAATATTTTGCATTATCTATATGTCCTGGGAGTTCACACTCACTTATGAGGACTGATGCAGGCTCCAAATTATTAGCCCATAACTCCCCCTCTATAATCAAGCTTTCATTTGGATTCGGAAAGTACTACCTTTTTTAGTATCGCAAAATATATTTACCTTGTTCATTAACTCTAATTGCGTTCCAGAATCCATCTGGACTTTCATGTTAAAATTTCAAAATGATTATTCTGTTCGAGATAACTCAAAAAGCAGATGTCATTATCTCTGAAAGGCCACAATGATATTTGCAAAAGTATGGTTTGACAATGAATGTACCGTAGCTATAGAAACAAAATACTAAGTGCTATAGTTATACATGACAGCAAGAAAAGCTTATCTTCCAATAAAAGGTGCAATACCTGACACTCAATTAAAACATTTCTGCTCATGTTTCCTTTAACGAGACTTTTTCTGCTGTCTACACATTCATCATTCTTTCCTTGTTGATTCTGTATGTCCGTAGTGATATTATATTTATTATTTGTAGCAATACATGGCTGGCTCCCCTAGCAGGAAAGAGGCTAAAACAGCCCTATTCCATAATTAGCAGAATAGGGTCACTTATTAATATATTTTAGCAGAAAAAGACATAGGCCATAATAATAATAATAGCATGTTCTTGTATAATTTTGCAGGCTCAGGCCCCTGCCCCGTAGAGCTTACAATCTATGCTTTGGGTGCCTGAGGCACAGGGAGATAAAGTGACTTGCCCAAGGTCACAAGGAACCGACACCAGGAATTGAACCAGGCTCCCCTGCAGCAATCTCAGTGTCAGTCAGTGTCTTTACTCACTGAGCCACTCCTCCCATATTTACTGTTTACTAAGCAATGTATAAGGCACCTCCATAAGGCACCTCCCTGCACTGCTTAGTATATAAGATCCCATATGGTCCATTTAACTAAATGGGCTGAAATGTGTCTCTGACACCAAAATGTGTCAAATGGAATAACACTTCAATAGGCTGTGGGTAGTGTTATATGGTTTTCGTTTTTTCTACTTTCCACCCTTAAGCTACCAGTGTTTGTTTTTTTTTAATTAAAGGAATTCTGTTTTTACTGATTCACACCCTATTATCATTACACTCAATATTTTTCTGGGTACAGTACTTATTTTTGTTAAACACCAACACCTTATGCAATTGTTCTGTGTGCTGTAGCTCTGGGATTGAAGATAACTGACCAGCGGTGAAGGTCAGCAAAGCAAAGTTACTGTATGTGATTGGCTCACGTCACAATCGTTGTTGTAGTATAGATAAGCATAGCAGCAATTACTTAGTTTAAAATCAGCGAACACTTTTAGGTTTATAAAAATCCTTGAAAAAGAACGCTGCGACGTTCGAAATGCATTGGATGGGTCTTTTGCCACATTAAAGTGCCCTTTTAATCATTTTTTGTCCTGGTTTCTTCCTGCTCCGTTTGTGCTGGTGCGCTTTTTGGTCTCCCTTTTCCCTGTATTGCATTGAGTAGCTGCACAGCCTGCCTGCCTGCCCTACCAGGATGTGAGTATTTGCATATTTTTCAGGGGAACCTGCCAATGAGACTGATGGTGAGTGGGTTGCACCACACACCACCTGTCTTCAGGAGGATAGTACCCATTATATGACACAATAGGTACTATATCAATTGTTAGTACCCTGGTACAGTGGTCTGGCTTATTATCATTTTGAGATATACGTGCATTTGAGCGCTTCAGCTATTTTCCATATTATAAAAATGTCAGCATGTACGATGTGTACACACAAAGAGAATTTTTTTTTTTTTAACTCAATTTTTTCCAGGTTTTAATGTTTGGAATATAAAAATTGCCAGAGTTTTTGTTATACACATAAAAACGGTAAACATTTTCTTGTGTCACAAGGGGCCTTAATGAGAAGTGCATCTCATTTGTTAGCATGCACATAGGGGCTTATTCTAGTAGCTCAGAAGAGTGACAAACCCCTTCTAAAGTGCACTTTGGAAGTGATTTGGCATGCTTTGCTATTCTGTAAGCCCTAATCACGTCCAAACCGCGTCTAAAAGGCTTTTTTAGAAGCGGTTTCACTCTGCCAATCCGATCGGTTTGTCAAAAAAGCCTCTAAATCGCACGTTTTGCCCACAACTTCTATTCTCGTAGCTACGTTATGCAAACCACTTCTAAAAAAAAGTATTTTTTTACCATTACCTAAAAGGGGCGAGATTGTTATTGCGAGTTACATCCAGAGCCTGAAATATGGGTTTAGCTGTGATAGAAAACCCCATAAATTAGACTGGGGGTGGAGTTAACACCTCTGGTCACTCCGCTTCTAAAGCAAGTACTATCCAGGCGGATTGGCTGTTAACAACAAAAAACAAACAAAAATGCCCAAAGCTACTTCCAATGTAACAAAAATACACAGTGCAATATTTCTCTTGAAAAAAGGTTCAATTAGTTTAACCTTTTGGCCAAAGCGTCTTAAGCCTGCTGCCACTTTCACGGCATGACCATAGCAGGTCCTAACACTCCCTGGGTTAAAATTCTTATTAACCTGTATAATTACAGGAAGAATGATCACATTGGATCTGTCGTAACCTGGCAAAATGAAACTGACCTGCCAACTTGGAAAGTGGGGAGGGGCAAGCTGAAATATATATTATGTGGTAATGGTAGGGGTTTCTCAGAGCGGATTGGCTGTTAAACAAGGCGGTTTGTCAACATGACAAACCGTGCGGTCTGACAATGACAACTTCAGAGATACTAGAAAAGGCCCCATAGGGAGTTATGTATAAAGGTACTGGAAGGAGCAGCCACACCGACACATTTTCCTGTGTGTATGAGCCAGATAAAATAAACAACTTCAACAAGCCCTCAAGGCCCCTCCCCCTCCCTACAGGTCAGGATTTTAGGATATCCAAGCTTCAGCACAGGTGGCTCAATCAGAGGCTCAAGACTGAGCCTCTATTGAGCCACCAGTGCTGAAGCAGGGATGGATTTAGCCACCTGTGCTGGAGCTTGGGTTTCCGGAAAACCTGACCTGTTGTGGGGGGGTGGGGAGGAGAGGGGGGAGCTTGAGGACTGGAGTTGAGCCAGTTAACAGCTGCCCGAAAAACCAAGTTGAAGCAAGCCAGGCAACAGAGTTAAAAATTACTTTTCAGAATTGACATTTGAAAAGGCATTTTGAACACGCGTTTGTAAGGGTTAATTCTGAAGCGAAAAGGTCCACTACATAATTGTATTCGGGCCCACAAAATAAATAAAAGTACAGTGAGCTTCAAATGAATGTCCAATATACTTATAACCCTAAATAAGCCAAGGTGATAAGTGGTACTGCCGCAGGAAGCCCCAACTATAAGATTCCCCCACTTGGAGTCCAGTTCATAAGGTCAAGTTAATTACTTCTGCCATATTGTCCTACTGCAAATGTCACCACGGTCGGCACAGTGAAGACCCTTCTTACACTTGACAGGTCTCCTATGGTACCTGTCTCTGACCTGCCTGCTCTTGGCTTTCAGAGGAGCACTTGGAATGCAAAATGAGCACTTCCATCTCCTCTTACCATTCGGTTGAGGTGGAAGGACTCCAAATAGATCTGGTACATAAATGGTTATCCTTTGCTGCCCAACTGTATATATTCCCAATGCAGAGAGGCTTCCCCACTACAGTGCCACCTACTTTGCATGGTGGGTGCAGGTTCTCCAGCAAAGACAGGGTTAAAAAATGAAGTCCCTTCAAAATAAAGGTTGTGTGGCTTCATTTAGAATCTTCACCCAGATAAACAAGAAAGCGTTATGCTAAACAGTTACTATAATGAGCACGTATACAACAATTACATGGTGATTTCAAGTGACTCTTTGCTGCTTCTTTGAATTGATTCAAATGAACTTTTCCCTTCCTTGGGTGAATCCTGCTGATGCATAATTATAGAGTTCTGTCACGAACACGCTTTCTTACCATTTTTGTTTGAACCCTGGGGAAGAGACACTTATTACGCTGTTCAACTTTCCAGCTGAGGACAAAAAAATATCAAAAACCATTATTACCTGTAATGGCCACAAGCAGGACCGCCGACAGAGAGGGAGAGGTGGGACAAGTGTCCCACGTCCGGTGGCTGCAGGGGGCCATGCCACCGGGCCCCGGCTCTCCCCAGCTGTGGGCATCCCTCATTGGCCTGTGCCTCTCTGACAGCGGCCTGAGACCAATTCGGAGGTGTTTTGTATGCATGGGGGGCGGATGTTTTGTATTTTTTTAGGGGGGGGGGTTGTGTTTGTATGTTTTTGTTGGGGGGGGAGATGTGTTTTGTATGTTTCTGTTAGGGGGGGAGATGTGTTTTGTATGTTTTTTGGGGCCATGTTTTCTTTATGTTTTTTGGGGGGTAATGTTTTGTATATTTTAGGGGGGGTGTGTTTTGTATATTTTTATTTGAGGGGATGTGTTTTCTATGGGGTTTTTTTTGGGGGGGGTGTTTTCTATGGTTTATTTGGGGGTGTTTTCTAGGTTTGGGGGGGGGTGTGTCTTGTATTCTTTTGGGTGTGTTTTGTATATATTTGGAGGAGAGATGTGTTTTGTATGCATTTGGGGGGGGTGTGTTTTGTATGTATTTTGGGGGGTATGTGTTTTGTATGTATTTTGTGAGGGGTTAATATTTTGGGGGGGGTGTGGCCAGGGGGCGGAGGGAATGAGTTTGAGGAGGGGGGAATAAGGGAGCGGGATTGAGTCAGAGGGGGCTAATTTATGGAGGGGGAGAGTGAGAGGAGAGATGGGGTGTGAGAGGGAGTGAGGAAGAGAGATAGGGATGAGGGGGGGAGAGTGAGTGAAGAAGAGAGGGGGTAAGAGTAAGATGGGGGGGGGAAATACATGAGGAGAGGGGGGGAATAGAGGTGGGGGCTTGTGAGGAGGTGTGAATGGGGGTTCACAAGGCTGCCGACAGGGGGAGAGACCCAGTCCAAACTAGACCTGGGCCCAGGGAAATATGTCGGCGGCCCGGGGCGTGAGGTATAGTGAAAGAACCTAAAGTGAGATAAATGCAGACCGATATTGTGTCATTGTATGCGTCTTCAAAGGAAATGGAAGTAAAAGGTGCAGTTGTACCTAGTAACATTATATTGACGAAATTGTTAAGAAAGTAAACTCAGCCATCTAATATATGCTTAACTAGGAGTGGCCAACTCCAGTCCTCAAGGGCCACTAAAAGTTCAGGTTTCAAGGATATCCCTGCTCAATCAGTGGCTCAGTCAATGGAAGCCACCTGTGCTGACGCAGGGAAATCCTGAAAACCTAACCGGTTGGTGGACCTTGAGGACTGGAGTTGGCCAACCCTGTTCTAAACTATTTTTAATTAAAAAAAAACGAGACATGATAAATATTGATTAGATATTTGCTAAGATATTGTTTTACGGTTTCAGAAAACAAGCACCGTTGGGCTTTGATTTGACAGTGAGATTCAACTCCAAAACTCTGCTATTTTCTTTTGTAACTTATTTTTGTGTCTTATTTGTGGACATATTTATTAATTTTTATTGACTTAAACATATTTCTTAATAACTTATCTCTGATAATTGGCACTTTGGGTTCTTTGCCACATTTCCCCCCCTCTGTTAGGTACACTCATAACCCGGACAACAAGAGTGTCAGGTGGGGCATATTCTGTGATATTTGTTATTCAGCTTCCGATCCCTTAGTTAAGCTAGGAGTGGCCAACTCCAGTCCTCATGGGCCACCAACAGGCTCGGTATTGGGGATATTCTTGCTTCAGCACAAGTGGCTCAATTAGTGGCTCTGTCAGCATGATGGATTGAGCCACCTGTGCTGAAGCAGGGATATCCTTAAAACCTGACCTGTTGGTCAGCACTAGTTGGCCAGCCCTGAAATAAGCGGACAAAGTTTTTTGTATTATATGTAGCCGTGCTGTAAAATGGCCTACAGTTTTCTCTCATGCTGGCAGTAAGCCTGGTAAGTTACAGGGTTGCCAGCATCAATCATGGACGTTTGCCCTCACACCCTGGTGAGGTGTCATATGTATTCAAGGGGAGTGGTAACATGCTCTGAGACCACCGTTAGTGACATCAGAGATGTGCCAGGTCCCTGAGGTATATAAGGCACAGCACTGTCCAAAGTTAGTGTTTTCTACAAGGTTGAGCAGAGCAAAAGGCCAGAGTGCACTAGTGAAGTAACTACAGTAGTGACACTGCTCTAATTCAAAGGCCAGCAGCAGCAAGGCTGGCTGGGCCTACACTGTGTCCACGGACCGGGCACAGGAGGTGATCTCCCTGAGGGGAGAGGTGATTCCACTTCATTAAGAGAGCAGACCTTTCAAAGGGAAGTACCAGCCAAGATGAGCGGCTGAGTAGCTGGCTGTGAAGGGCAGCTGGCCCATACCATCAATCAATAAAGATGTCCAGTTCTAAATCAACTCCACTGTGTGAGACTGAAGTTACTCTCCAGCGGAAGGCTCCAACAAGAGGGAGTTCCTCATCAGAACCATCTCCTTGCGGACGCAGAGATCCTGATGAGGTGGAGGCGCTGCACTGTATGTAGGTAGGACTCTAGCACACTACCTCAGCTGCCTGTCTGGGTTGACATCCCCACACAACATCATGCGGGAGACTCAGGAGTCCTGTTGCCAACAGGTGCACCACCAGACACTACCATGTAATGGGGACTGGTTAGACCACATGGGCCAATGTGAGATTGGGTGGGTCAGCCTCAGCCAGAAAATCTGTTACATATACATAAATACAACAGCAGTAAAATCATTATATTGTCAAGAACCTTTAACCCATGACAATTTCTGCTTACAGTGTTAGCACGTAGGACAGCACGTTTAGAATAACCCTGCATATAACCAGGCACTTTCTATAGGTGACATTGATAGCCTCCAGCATTTCTAGTAATCTCCATGTAACATATAAGACTTCTTTATACCTATATACTGTATCTAGGTACCATCACATTTTTACATCATTTGACTCTCAGCTATATGTTTTCCAGACAAGCCATTTCAGTAGCTGATTTCACAACATAATTGAACTTTGAATTATAATTAAATACATTAATTTCGTTATTAAATGCTTGGATACATTTTCAAAAAGCGTAGATCAGATTTTTTTTTATGTAAGCACAATTATCACAAACTGGTTGTTGTAATATATTCTCTTTCATACATATGTATAAAAAAAAAAAATATATATATATATATATATATATATATATATATATATATATAAAAGAAGAACAGAGAGCGCACGTCCCATAGTGTAAAACAGTACATTTAATCAATAAAAAGCACAAGGGGATTAAGGACACTCACAAGGATAAGAGTTAAAAGGCAATTTGTGATATATATAATCACCACCAGCAAAGCCACACCGTCCTGGAACACATCTGATGGTATAGGGTCCCTCCGGTGTATCTGCAGCAGTAGTTGGTGATAGGGAACAAGGTCTCTCAGCGTCCGTGCAGTAAAGAGATTTTTTCAGCCTCAGATCAACTCCATGCGCTCTCCGGCCGTAAAGCGCGCACTGCGTGATGATGTAGTGTCGTGGTAGCCTCCCTGACGCGTTTCGTCACGACAGTAACTTTTTCTGTCATGACGAAACGCGTCAGGGAGGCTACCACGACACTACGTCATCACGCAGTGCGCGCTTTACGGCCGGAGAGCGCATGGAGTTGATCTGAGGCTGAAAAAATCTCTTTACTGCACGGACGCTGAGAGACCTTGTTCCCTATCACCAACTACTGCTGCAGATACACCGGAGGGACCCTATACCATCAGATGTGTTCCAGGACGGTGTGGCTTTGCTGGTGGTGATTATATATATCACAAATTGCCTTTTAACTCTTATCCTTGTGAGTGTCCTTAATCCCCTTGTGCTTTTTATTGATTAAATGTACTGTTTTACACTATGGGACGTGCGCTCTCTGTTCTTCTTTTTCTATAGTTTTCCTGTTGGAATTGGTTATTCCTTCTGAGAGCAGCCGTGGATCCCTGAACAGCATCATATATCATCATTGACTTTACACTGGACTTTCATCAAGGGTCGGACTTTTCTCCATTTTTTGTATCCTCTCCCTATTTTTTTCCCTGTTTGATATATTAGCACATTTTTATATATATCACTTTATTTATTATTTTTTCATAATCATATTCACTGTTTGTTATTATTTTTTAGATTGATTTATATTGCAATATATCGCACATAATAATTGCACGTTAATAATTTATATTTATTTTACTTGAATTCACGAGTGGCACTACTGAAATTTCTTTTTTATATATATATATATATATATATATATATATATATTTATTTATTTGTGTGTGCAATATATACACATAACAGAGATGTAACAGCACTCACTTTTATGTTGGGATATTGTGTGATATTCTGCATTCTCACTGCCATTGAATCCTATAAACTATAATTTTCTGCGTTATATCGCGATATGTTATGTTATCAACGGGCGCAATGAAGTCTGCTACAACTGCATAAAATGGTTCTCATTTTGTTTTTGGTGCCAGATGTAGGGAATATTCACTAAAGTGCAACAACCATAATTTATTGGGAAATACTATCACCTTAAATAGCTTGTAATGCTCAGTAATGGTTGATGCACTGTTCCTTTTTGGGGTATTTCTGCTCTAAATAGAAATCGTTTTAGTGAATTTCATACATGGGTAATACTCCGTATTGATTAATATTACAATATGTTACCGCAAAACCCAAGGGACCGGTATGTGGAATTTAGGTACATTTCCATATATTCCAGGCAGGCTCATCCCTTCAGATGCAGTTCTCCGAGTTATGTTCACCCTGCCCATCTCCTTCTGGACACGTGACTCCAAGCGAAGCATAAGTAAGCTGCATGCTCTTCCATATACATCTGCACTACATTACTTTATAATTATGTTATACAACTTACGCTACACTATTGTGCATTGTGTCCCAT
This sequence comes from Ascaphus truei, assembly GCF_040206685.1. NCBI lineage: Eukaryota > Metazoa > Chordata > Amphibia > Anura > Ascaphidae > Ascaphus > Ascaphus truei. Next base: position 12,153,225 of record NC_134490.1, on the reverse strand, counting down.
GAAATTCTTTTGTCACATTTCAGATTATGATTTTCTGGTTTAGTGACTGTAAATTAAACTATCAAGATTCGCTTTCTATCCATCATCGCTGCTTCAAAACATTTTATTTCCATCCTCTGCATAGCTATTTCTTTTTTTTCATTTTGTTCTCGGAACGCGTTGCTCGTACAATGATAAACTAGAAGTATCATTTTTATAATAGAGATCGTGCTTGAAGAAGGCAACACAAAATGCTTTTAGAGAAGCCTATTCACCGGGGCATTATTTAAACCTAAATGGAAGCCGTGTGCTTCTGCTAGGAAAGAGGTAATGAGGCATAGTACAATAAGCGGTAACCAAATCACAAATGCTGAGAGTTGCCACTCAACTTCTGCAAGCCTTTCTCATTGTCATTCACAGACCCATTTGAAGTATTTCCTTTGAGGACACAACGTGCAAAAGAAGCAGATCTGTATTTAAGTGTCCTGGACCAGTTATAACTTATACGGAAAATGTTCTAACCCCTTTGGTGACATTCAGGGCATTGTGAGAAAGAGAACTACTGTATTGCAGCTTTCTGTAAGATCCAACGACCTCAAAAGGTCAGAAGGAGGTGACACTTGGGGATATAATAGAAAACACTTTTTATGCTCCACTCCTTTGTCCTATTTATTCAGTATGAGCTGAGCCACTGATTGAGCCACCGGCACTGGAGCAGGGTTATCATGAAAACCTGACCTGTTGGTGACCCTTGAGGACTGGAGTTGCCCACCCCTGTTCTAAGGGATTACAATTCCATTTCCCTACCCAGGATAATCTAGGGATAACCTCTGACCAAATAAATATTGTATCCTGAAATAGCTACACTAACTGAGCAAAATCCTTTTTAACTTTGCTAATTAATTCCATGTTCTTCATGCACCTTAAATTATTTCCCCTGCGTGGATCACAATAACTCTAGGAGACACATGCAATGCTTTTTGCTTGATTACCTCTGGTTAAACCTTGTCCCATTGAACGCCTCTATCCCCAAACCAAGGAACCTTACGTTCCGTAGGTAAACTCAGGTGATATCCCTACGACTCTTCTGCCGCTCTCTTTGCAGCCCAATGCACGAATGAGTAACCAATCCCCAAACTGTAAAAAGGCATACATTAATATTGATTAGCTCACCAGTTGCAGATAAACATATCCACAATCTGCTAACAATTTGTCACTAAATCATATGTGTAGTGTCCAAAAAAAGACAAAGTAAAGACTGCAAAAAAAATAGAACTACCTCAAATTGAGACAAACAAACATCCACAAGATCATTGTCTGCAGGTGTAATTGGAGAATGATAATCTAGATTTTGAGTGCACCTCCTTAACCCTTTAACCTCCTGTGTTATAACAAACCCCTTTGTAGCATCCATCTCCCCATATCTTTTTACAAAATGATATTCCTGCCAATCACCTACCTAAGACTGCTCTGAACCATTTTTGTTGTATAAATTGCCATATTAAAGACAGCATTGACTACACTCCCATTCGCTCACTTCGATCTGCAGATGAAGGTCTTCTAACAGTTCCCAGAATCTCCTTGATTTCCTGTTGGGCCCGAGGTTTTAGCCACGCTGCTGCCACTCTTTGGAACAGTCTGCCTCGTACTGTTCGAGAGGCCCCCTCTCTGGGAATCTATAAAAACAGGTATTAATGAACCACAACTTGTCAGGCATTTAACAGCTACAGCACCGTCCCATCCTGTATTTTGTATCTTTCCTTGTGTTTGGTCTCTTTTTATAACCTTCAATATTTTCTTCTTTTTCCCTTTTTGTAACGGTAAAGTGCTTTGAGTCCCATTGAGGAAAAAGCGCTAAATAATTCAAGTAATTAACATAATCTCATTTATATCCTCTCTCTTTAACATATCTCCAAACAGTCCTTTGAAACTGTTCCATCCTTTCCATGCCGAGCTGTTTGCAGCCCATGTACCCGGGGACACAGAATTCCTCAGGACACAGAATTCCTCAACAGCTCAACTGTCCCTTAGCAATCACTTGCCGTAGGAACTCAGGGCAAGTGCCCTTCTCTGCTGTTTGCGGAACCAGCTGCCTGAATGTGTTGAACTGCAGGCGAGATAAACGGTCAACCATAAAAATTTTAAAACCCGAAACATGCTTAGCCTGAAAAACAATATTGTGCTGTAAACATGTTAAAATTAAAAGATGCAGTAACCTAACTACTGGCCTGAAGATTATCACCGTTTTACACTCATATTGTCTGCCCAAAACACTCATATTGTCTGCCTACGTCTTGCCTAAGTGTCTCACCCCACAATCCTATGGTTACCACCATTATTGGAAACTGTACTAACAAGGTCAAGTTACCCTCTGGGAGCCACAAATTCAGCCAATTGACCACACCCATAGTTTTTTTTAAAAGCCCCAAAAACCTACAGATCCTGTAGTGTCAGTATAAAACTGTAAATCAACATTATTCTGCGTCTTTTTCCTCCAAGCGGAATACCCATTGTAGTGCTATAGAAAAGACTGCCCAATTACTAAATTATACTTCATCTCTCTGTTAATTCTTAACATGGTGATGAGGCTGTACCTAACAGACCCCATAAACCATACCCATGCCATTAGCACAACCTACTGCAAATGTCAATTGATCCAGCCTAAACTGCAGCTGTTTTACTTTCCACGTTTGACTGACAGTGCTTCTCTGATTAACTCCTGTAATTTGATTAAGTTCTCCTTAGGCAGACTAAAAATCGTCTGTTCTGTATCTATTACAATGCCCATGAAGCTTATTACCTCAGCTGGACCTTCTGTCTTACCTGGGGCTAATGGAACTCCAATTTTTATTTAATTTTGTTTGCAACTAGCTTAAACGCCTGTAATAATCTATTACAAACCTCCGTCCCACAGGGCCTATACACAAAAAAAGTATAAAAATACTGGCACCAGGGGAGGAATTCTGAAAAGGAGGGTGGGAAAAAAGCACAGTCACTTCTACCTAAACACACCTCTTTATGCAATTTCACTTAACCAAAAAAGGTTTTATTTAAAATGGACTTTATCTTATCTGTCCATCTACCCTCATGTCCCAAAGCCTTTCTTTTTTTAATAAAACTGTCCTTCAGCATGTACGCTGCTATTTAATTAAGATACATTCCTAACCCTCTTGATTTAAAAGACCGTGGGCCTCATGCAGAGAGCATAGAATTTTAAAATTGGCGAATTTCATAAAAAGTAGCTTTTTTGGAGAGTTTTATTCTCCATATGCAGAAAAGTGCGAATTCTGCTATGTTTAACATGGATGCGTGTGGCGAGTTTAAATTGGCGAGATGCGCGCTTCAGAAACGTGTAAAAACAAATTCGCGCCTTTTTTTTCCCCTTTACTATAGGCGGCGAGCGCCATCTTGCCATCTTTTCCTGGCGCGGCAAAAATGCGAGAATTTTCTTGGCGCGAACAGCCGCTACATGCCGTTCGCACCTCTCTGCATTCGGAGAGTTTTAAAAATGGCGAGATGGAGGTTCTCGCCAGCCGCGAGGCGAGTTTTAGCAATAGAAAAAACAAAATGGCGCGTTTTTCGTAACTCGCCATTTTCTGCCTGTTTCTGCGCGAAATTGTACAAAAAATGTCGAATTTCGAAATAACGATGCTCTCTGCATGAGGCCCCGAATCTCTATTCAAAAAGGCAATAAGGACTATATATCTATATACTCTCGCCGCCAAATCCTTTCCTTTGTAGACAGTGGTAGGGGCATCCCTAGTGGGATGGTGGTTAAAACATGTTTCATTTACTGCAGCCCCCATGTTAATGGGCAAGACCCCCATGTCTCTTGAATATGAATGAATTCCCCATATTACCCTGTGCCATGTGCCCTTGGTTTCCAGACTCAGCTAAATTATTTAAAATAGATCTGCAGTACTTGCCGCATCTGTTCCCTATTAGAGTCCCTTAAGGCAGGGGTGCGCAAACTGGGGGGCGCTGGATTTTTTTTTTGGGGGGGGGGGTGCGGCGGTTGTAGAGGCCCTGCGCTCTTCCCCGGGCATTTAAATTAAATGCCGGGGGACCACGAGAGGCCTCTGCAACCTCAACTTACCGGAATTCAGCCGGGTTCTGGTCACATCCCCATGACAACGCGGCGTCAAATGACAACGTGGGGTCATGTGACATGACGCGTCATCATGGAAAAGCACGTCAAATGATGCGATGGGTCACGTGACCCGTGGCGTCATTTGTTGAGAGGTCACAGGAGAGGGGGACGTGAGCGCTGGGGCTGGCATACAGTGGGGCGCAGCTCCAAAACTTTGCGCACCCCTGCCTTATGGCACTTCCTAAATCTTTCAACTCACCCACACCTTCAGGTTGCTGCTCCACAGCCTTCTGCCCCCCAGTCAGAAGCCTTTCCTCTGATTGCCTGTCCTTAGGGATGATCAGTTTGTTTTGCTGCTGCTGTACCTTTGCCTTGCTGTTATAGCAGCCATCTGGTCCTAGGGTTTCCAGGTGGCTTCTCCAAAAATACTGGACATAATGGTGAATGGTGCAACGTGCTCGAGACACAAACACACACACACACACACAAATAACCCTCTCACCTCTCTCCACTACATGCTGTTTCCTCCTCTCCTTGGCCCCACCCCAAGCTCCTGCAGCCTCCTCTTGATTGGCTGCTGCTGGGTAAAGCAGCCAATCAGGATGGAGGAAGCTGCCCAGCCCCCCAGCAACAGCCCTGCTCTGGGAAATCCCACGGCCCCCTGAGCTGCTCAGGTCATTATGTCCAGAGAGGTAATACCGGTATACACATACATGCCCAGTATTACATCTAATTTTTTTACTTGACAGATTTTCCAAATACAAGACAGTCCGGTTAAATACTGTACTGGACACCTGGCAACCCTATCTGACCCTCATTCGCTGTCGCCTCAACTCTGCCGGCCAATCAGGAAGAGCGCCTCCAGCGTGCTGTTGTTTGCTCCGACCCTGCTGCTTCTCCTTGGCGCCCATGAGGTGTCCCGTGCTGTTCACTGGGAGTAGTCCACCTGTTCCTTTTGGCTTCATAGGATTGCTGGGCTCCTGATTGGAGTGCAACATCTGTAAGGCGGACGGGCGGCAACACATCAGCACAGTACCACTGATGTACTGCCATGCCACTGCTACACTCCTCTGCTGGTCTTCCTGCATCTAGGGCTCAGTTTTCAATTGCCTAGCCGCTGCTGCTGTTGACCTCTGTGTCCGCTCGCCTCAGACCACTGTGTCCGCTCCCCTCAGACCACTATGTGTCCGCTCGCCTCAGACCAGTGTCCGCTCGCCTCAGACCAGTGTCCGCTCGCCTCAGACCACTATGTTTCCGCTCGCCTCAGACCACTGTGTCCGCTCGCCTCAGACCACTGTGTCCGCTCGCCTCAGACCACTGATTCCGCTCTCCTCAGACCACTGTGTGTCCGCTCGCCTGAGACCACTGTGTCCGCTCGCCTCAGACCACTATGTGTTCGCTCGCCTCAGACCACTGATTCCGCTCGCCTAAGACCACTGTGTGTCCGCTTGCCTCAGACCACTATGTGTTCGCTCGCCTCAGACCACTGATTCCGCTCGCCTCTGACCACTGTGTCCGCTCGCCTCAGACCACTGTGTCCGCTCGCCTGAGACCACTGTGTCCGCTCGCCTGAGACCACTGTGTGTTTGCTATCTTCAGGAACAAAATCAGCTGCTGTCACTAACATTCTTTATATCATAGTGATTGTATTCCTTTTCTGTATTAGCATTACATGGTATGTTATATTATTTGTACAGTGCTGCCTGCACATACACATTATAGGATATTAGAAATAATCAAGTATAGATGATCTAGAAGTGGCACAGAGTAAATGATTTACACAGCTTTGTATTATATTATCTATAATATTGAATCAGTGAATGAATACATTGTTGCAATGTTAACACCTAGCATATCTTTCTCAATAGAGTGGATGCTAAATATATTGTGATCTTCTAAGCAGTTGCCTGCCATATTTCTGTAAGTTTGATGTACAGTTATTAAAAGTATTTTAGAAAATATAGCCCACGTAATGTGCATTCATGTTACTAATCTAAATGCCGCAGGTACTCAGCAATAACGGCTCTGCACATCCACTAAACCGCCAATTATCCAAGGAATAGGAAAACTGCAGCACTCCGGTATCGAGATAAAGGTTTGCCAGTGGTCCGAAACGTTCATCTTTGTACCAATAAATCTTTGTTACGATTTGAAGACCACCAGAGGGCCGCCTTGTTTTTGTTCTTTTTACAAAATATGTACATATAAAATGTATTAATACCACAGCCCATACCCACACGCAGCTGCGATCTTCTTCAGTCAGTGGGATTGGAATCAAAAAGCACGATGGAAAAGGAGCTGTAGGGATTTTTATTTACTATAATAATAAATAATAACAACTTTATTTCATATTCTCCCATTGGGACTCATAGCGCTTCACAATTACAGTATAGAGCCCAGTACACCGCACATAGGAATGTTACAGACACAGTACCTGCCCCGTAGGGCTTACAATAAAGGATGTTGGTGCCTCAGGCACAGGGAGATAAAGTGACTTGCCCAAGTCACAAGGAGCTGAAACAGGGAATTGAGCCAGGTTCAGGATCGTTGTTTACAGTCAGTGGCTTTACTCGCTGAGCTGCTCCTAGCACGAGATAAATGACATTTCTGTACTACAAAGACATATTTTCTGGATTATATAAACAGAGCAAGCCTGGAAACAAAGGGCAGATTACTACAGCCGACAGTATTTAGCTTTTGCGAAAGTCCTTGACTTGGCCGTTTTCACTTTTTTTCACTGGCAGAGCTGCCTGCTACGCAATTGCCATTTATTGCAGGCCCATCTAGAACTGAAAGGGTTAATGACCGTATTTCCGGGTAGCCAATTGCTAAAGAAAAAAAGGGATCCGGAATGGACAATTGGCAAGAGGAAGGCCGCCAGATTAATGGGCACTTCTCCTGTGAGGAAATACAAATGAAATTGCAATTCTCCCAGGATCTGAGAAGCAGAGGACAGGGTGATTGAATGTATTAAGTGGGTAGAACGATGGGTTTTAATCAATACTGGATTGAGCTGTAAAATGAATGACAGTGCAATGATTTGAAAGCCTTTTCCAGCACCTTATGAGTTAAACCACCTAAAGCAGGGGGTGGCCAACTCCAGTCCTCAAGGGCCACCAACAGGTCAGGTTTTAAGGATGTCCCTGCTTCAGCACAGGTGGATCAATCAGTGGCTCTGTCTTAAACTGAGCCACTGTTTGAGCCACATGGGCTGAAGAAGATATAGCCTTAATACCACATCTGTTGGTGGCCTTTGAAGACTGGCGATGGCCACCCCCTGCCCTAAAGCTATAGCAAGATCTTAGTTGGAAACACCAGCCATGTGAAGAGGTAAAAGCTGCCATGAGCTAACCATTGACATGCTTTTACCTTACCAAAGGGCAGTCAGATTGCAGAATATTCCTATATATTCTGCAAAGCTCATGAAAAGCACAGAAACTACTGAAGTGCTTTGAAGGTCCCCTATAGCAACCATGGGAATATGTTATGGATTGCAGTGTCTCTCTCTCTCTCTCTCTCTCTCTCTCTCTCTCTCTCTCTCTCTCTCTCTCTCTCTCTCTCTCTCTCTCTCTCTCTCTCTCTCTCTCTCTCTCTCTCTCTCTCTCTCTCTCTCTCTCTCTCACCCATTTGACTGACATTTTACATAAGAACTACATTATATTATGAAAAAGCACACACAACAAGCAGTAAACAGTTTCACAGAGGGCATACCATGAAAATCACATCATGTAGCCCAGGACTGGCCAACTCCAGTCCCCAAGGGCCACTGATTGAGCCCGCTGTGCTGAAGCAGGGATATCCTGAAACCCTGATCTGTTGGTGGCCCAGGAGTACAGTTGGCCACTCAGGGTCCGGTCTGAGTTGAGAAGGTTAGCAGCCTTGTTGATAAGAGAGAAGTCCGATGTTAGCGGTTGTTGACTAATATCTGTGGCGTGCCTGCTGCTCACACTTTGATCCTGCGTGTGGGAATGAGAAAAGGAGCATTACAATAACTCACTGAAGAGTCTTGTGTTGAATCTAGGCCAGGCCTTCGCACACATCATGCTTGTTTGCACATTTGGAAAACTGTCAATGCTTCTCTTTCCGTAAACAAAAGTGTTTGCCTTGTTGCCTGACAGTTCCTTTGCTTTTCTTATGGTCACATCCAAGCAAATCGTGAAAGAAAGGATTTTGCAGCAAAAGTGCTGGCCAAGATTAGACTCACATTATGTAGCTTCTTAAAGCAACAGTATCATGTCCTTGGTCGTTTTGTTTACCCACCCCCCTTTAGAGGGAGAAAGGGGGTGGCCCGGTATTAAAGGGGTTGAACCCCATTTGGCCATTCCCTGACTTCAACAGGGAGACAAATGGTTAACTGGACTGCGGTCCAGGAATGTGGTTTACCCCTTGTTATATCATGAAAATGTATATTCCCCTGTTCCCATGTTTTATTGTTATATCAGTGTCTGCATCACACACACACTGGGATCCATCCGGGAGGGCAAGGGTTAATAGTTCTTTAGTGATTATAGCCCTTTGTGTAATTTTCCCGCCTTTTCAGGCACCATTTTGCAGAGTCCCATAGGCCGCCATTAAAGCTCCATGCATTTCAATGGTGGATCTAGCTGTTTTGGGCCTGTTTCCCTCGAAGACCAGCAGGTGGCGTCCGAAAGGAGGAGCGGCGGTTTCCCATTGTAAGTCAATAGGCTCATTGACTTCAATGGAGATTCCTCGACGGAGCTTTCCAGGAACGAGTTGGCTGCTGTCCAAACCACAAAACCGCAAAGCGGATACTTTGTCTGAAAAAGAGCTTTGATCACTGATTAGTCAAGTTCAACGTCAAGTGGCATGGGAATCTTCGGTTCTAGGGCACCCAGAAATAAAATTCTTTTTGCCCCTAGTCCCTAGACCTCCCCCCACTCGACCACCACGGGTCCCCAAATCCAGGACCCCCAGAAAGGGTCAAGATGCAGAGAGCGGGTCGTGCCATAGGTTCCAATGGCGGCAGCAGAAGCAGCTCAAGAAAAGCTACAAATCATAAACCTGTATCTCCGGTTCCGGAAGGTCCCGAGGGCCAGGGTTTGGGGTACCTGTAGGCACTGTTCCGGCATGGCTGCAGAACCATCCTTGACCCTCTCGAACCAACCCAACGGAGTATGGGCCCCCTTAAAGGTTCGGAAATTCTCCCATAGACTTCAATGGCGGCCAATTTCCATTTGACCGGCTATAGCGGAGGAACCCCATAGGCTTCAACGGCGGCGATGCCCTGTTGAAAGTCTATGGTGGCGGATTCCCATAGCCGCCAACGGCGGCGGTTTGCCATTGAAAGTCTATGGCGGCGGAGCCCGTTGTTTTCAATGGGGATTTAGTGAAAAACCGTGATTTAATTTACAGCGGAGATTTTTATATTAAAATAGGAAATGGTTTAAGTTGTATTTGTGTATCTCCGGTTCCGAAGGTCATAGTTGGCTGAAACTTGGACCATATGGTGTCCCTGTTCCAGCATTGAGATCTGGGTAGTTTAGACCCGCTGGATCCAACGGAACTGGATATGTTAATATGTTTGTATTTTACCTTTAATACTGTATCTCAAGGCTGGGATAAAAACCAGAGGAAATTCCTTTGCACAAAGGGAAGCATATGGTTAGAGAGGCGACCCAATGTCTAGAACTTAAGTACTGTTCAAAGGATTTTGCCACCTTCACTGTTTTCCTGAAGGCGGAGACGCCTCAAACTAGAGTGGTCTCTGTGAGTGTCATGTTTTACACCTGTGAACAAGGGGCATCCTGCCAGATATCCCTTTTGCTAGACTGGCTGGCGTCCCTGATGTAAATGTGGGGCTACAGAAATTAGACCCTCATGGTCCTAGTGCGCATGAGCTAACTAACTGGGGGGCATGGATTAAAATGTGTTCCCACGTTAAAGATTGGCTGCACATAATTGCTGTCCAATAGCCTGTACTCAATGTTAGGAATAGGGTTACAAAGATATATTAACTGTGGTCAACCCTATATCCATTGTCTTCAAATACCATCTGGATTGTTACCTGATTGCTGGAGAATTGCTATCTGATACTTCTCATCCCCCACCCCCAAGTAAGTGTTACTTCTTGCCTGTTACTGTACTATATTGCTGTGTTCACCTATTTAAGGAATACATTTACTTTATTATATCTAAGCCTCATTCAGTTCCACCCAGTTATTTGGTGTATTATTATAGCCTGTCACAAAGCTCCCATCACACCCCCCATTTCTGTTTACAGGATGGAAACCTGGGAGTCCCCAGAGCTGAGCCACAATATTTTCAGCTCTTGGGTCACCCTGATTTTCTGAGATACTTGTAAATGTACAGCAGGGCCCCGCTTCTCAGCACCCAGCACCCTGCTTTTCGGCGATCCGCTGATACGGCGGCACCGAGAAGGGGGCCGCCATGTCTCCTCCGAGGCTTTGGCGCCGGTGCAAATGCGCAGAACGTAGCTTGCGCGCGCAGAATGGAGGTCCCGCGTGCACAAGGGGGAAAATGCCGGGTTGCGCATGCGCACAGGGGGAAAATGCCAGGTTGCACATGCGCACAAGGGGGGAAATGCCGGGTTACGCATGCGCATAGCTGAAAATCGCCGGTTCTGCTTTCCGACGATTTTCACTGTATGGCGGGCGCCATATGCCTGGGGCCCTGCTGTACCAGTGTTTCAGTACTATTCATGGGCAAAACACAATGGAGGTTTAAATCTCCTGCATCACTCCGACCAATAGGAAGCCATAATGTCATCCATTGCGGTTTCCTATTAGACAGCAATTTAAAATTCAGAGCAAAAGCAGTTAATAGCGCGTCCCCCCTCCCCCCGCTTCAATCCTGTATATAAAGAGGGATTATAGAATGTAAGCAGGATTTATGCATTAAGTGATAACGTAGTCTTATATATGGGTGAGTGCTGCACTTCTTACCCAGTACCACAAGCATTAAAAAGTACTGTATTTAAGTCAGTGAGTTGTTATTCAAAGTGCATTTGAAACCTTTTGGGCTGCTTTAAAAAAAACAGCTAAATCCAAGATGGACCTACACTATATGCTGTAATGTGAGCAAGGGAGAGGATAGCGGGAAAGGTTAGCTAAAGGAGGCAGTATGAGAGGGCCAAAAAACTACAGTATAGTTGTTGAAATGAACGCCCTTACCAGGCTTTGAACAGCGATCTGTTTAGTAAATTATCCACATTGCTCCCAATCTACTAAGTGTACGTGAGAGGTTAGGGAGGAAGCAAATGGGAGTGAATGAGAGAATGGAAAAAAAGATATATATAACTGAGGCTGTTAGAGGTGGTATAATATGTATTGTTTTAATATAGATTTTGCTTTTTATGACATTTAATTGCTTTGGCAATGCAGTATGTATGTATATCTTTATTTATAGCACCCTTAATATACATAGCGCTTCACTGCAGTAATATATACGTGACACAATCATATAAATAACAAATAATAGAAATAACATATAATGAGAATAAGCGCTTCAGACATAAAAGCAACATTTAGGAAAAGGAGTACCTGCCCCAAAGAGCTTACAATCTAATTAGTAAGTAGGAAGAACGTACAGAGACAGTAGGAAGGTGTTCTGGTAAGTGCATCTGCAAGGGGCCAAGGTCGTCGTATGAAGTGTATTGTATCAGCCACGGAGCTACTCATATACTTCATTAAGGAGGGGGGTTTTAAGGTAGGTCTTATAGGTGGAAAGAGAGGGTGCTAGTCGGATATTGAAGGGAAGGACATATTCCAGTTTGTCTTGTATTGTAACTGCATCGTTTCTACTTGGTACCTATAAAATATGGCAGGATCACTTCTTCAAAAACGTTGCCACTTCTGCTCCATTTCTGTCAAATCTCCTTGTCTAGATTTACAGTTTACAGATTTGACATGCTATCATTTCACTGTAAACAGATACAATATTTCATAGGACTGGTTTTGCAGCCACTGTCGTTGCTAGTGTCCTTCCTTTATGATTTCAACAGTCAAGTCCAAGCCTTATTCCCTCGTCTGTTCATACTCTCTCTGTTTCCACGATCATATCCGCCTAATACTTAATGTTATGTAATATATTTTATTGACCTATTATATTATCAGTATTCCCGTTTGTCATATTGTCTATTTGCTTATATTTTATATACCGGTACATTGTTGGTGGAATGGTTACATACAGTAGTTACATAGTAGATGAGTTTGAAAAAAGACATATGTCCATCAAGTTGAAACTATAATAAATGTAGATGACAGATACTTGTCCTATTTTTGTATTTACAGTATTTTGAACCAGAGGAAGGCAAACAAACCCCCCAGTGAAAAATCCTCCAATGATGTCTCATAACAGGAAAAATAAAATTCCTTCTTGACTCAGTAATGGCAATCAGATTCCTCCCCGGATCAACATCCTTCCCATGTTTACTTTATTTGGTATATCCCTGTATACCTTTCCTTTCTAAAAAGATGAATAACCTTTTTTTGAAGATATATATTGTATCTGCCATCACAGTCTCCATGGGCAATGAATCCCACATTGTAACTGCATTTACTGTACAGAACCCTTTCCTTTGTTGCTGGTGAAATCCCCTTCCCTCCAACCTTAAGGGATGACCCTGTGTCGTTTGTACTGTCCTTGGGATGAGTAGTTCATTTGAAAGCTTCTTGTATTGTCTAGAGGGTACCAGCGAAATACAGCTGGGAACCGGTCCTAACTAAACATATAGTGCTCAACCGAACCAAGAAAGTTCTATTATTAAACTCTCTAAGCAACTGTTATGTTTGGAACATATATGCCATACACAGAGAATAGTTAATCACCATAGATACCACGTCGGGTCGCTATACCTTGCACCCCTCTTTCTATCAGGAGGTATATATGATATATACATCTCTGCCAGCTTATACCAACACACCACTGCTCAGACTGAGGGGCCTATGCAGAGAGCAGCGAATTTTAAAAATGGCGAATTTAGTAAAAAGTAGCTTTTTTGGAGAGTTTTATTCTCCATATGCAGAAAAGTGCGAATTCTGCTATGTTTAACATGGATGCGTGTGGCGAGTTTAAATTGGCGAGATGCGCGCTTCAGAAACGTGTAAAAACAAATTTGCGCCTTTTTTTTCCCATTGCAATGGCCGCGAGCGGCAGCTTCTTGCCAATTTTTTCTGGCGAGGCAAAAAGGAGACAATCGCGCCATTTTATTGGCGCGAACAGCCGCTAGATGCCGTTCGCGGCTCTCTGCATTAGGATATTTTTAAAACTGGCGAGATTGAGGTTCTCGCCAGCCGCAAGGCGAGTTTTACAAATAGAAAAGAAAAATTGGCGCGTTTTTCGGAACTCGCCATTTTCTGCTGTTTTCTGCGCGATTTTCTCCAAAAAATGGCGAATTTCGAAATAGCGCTGCTCTCTGCATAGGCCCCTGAGTCTATGTGGCGTTTGATCAATTTGGACTACTGGTCTTGTCGCGCAACAAGACATCTCAATTTGGCAATACCTACTTCACCGGCAACAAGACTGCTCTGATCCGGTGCATATTCATCATTAGTAACAGAGTCACTGGTAAACTATTTTCTTGGGTGTATAATTAGCCACTCTCTGACCCTCCAAACAAAAGGTCTATCTGTCGGTGTTAATAACATGAGTTGCTGTGGTTTTGTGCACTATTAAATACAAGAAATACTAAGCAAGGAAACCATTTGTTAATTAAAATTTCGGAAAAACAAAAATGATGTAGACATTTGGTCTTAATAAAATGTAATCTTTTAACAGACTCAGTGTGAGCATCATTGGGCCTTTATATTTATACTTCATGGTCTGTTGTGCACCAATATATTAGGGATTTCTGACAGGGGTAAAAACCCTCTAGATACGAACCACTTTTTTCTGACATTTTGTCTATCTCCCTGGTAGCACACAACCTCCATACGACTCCCCTGCTATAACAGTGTTTGGTGCAAGGTACTCCAACTCATTTCCTTCTTGTATTGTCCCTCAATATATTTGTATATAGTTATTATATCCCCTCTTAGACGCCTCTTTTTGAATGTAAACCAATTTAAATAAGGTAGCCTCTCCTAATAAATCTGATTTTCATCCCTTTTATTTACAGTATGTTCTCTGCACTTTTTCTAGTTCCTTAATATCTTTTTTTTTGAGTGGTGCCCACAACTATACTCCATATTCAAGGTGTTGTCTTACTAATGCTTTATAGAGGGGCATAATTACTTCCCTTCCATCCATTCCCCGTTTAATGCAAGATAAGAACTTATTTGCCTTTGCAGCTACTGCATGACATTGGGCACTATTTCTAAGCCTGTTGTCTACAAGCACTCCATGTTAACAAATTTATATTGAGTGTGTGTTTATTTAATTGAAGTTATAGGTACAGGCATGTGCTCTGACATCTCCTTACATTATTAATAAACTAATTTCTATCTTATCAGAATGATTTGCCCTGTCTTAATACAGGGCCGACAATCTATTATTATTATCAATAATGATGTCACCAGCGCCTAACTTCATCATTCAGATCTCACATGGATTGATGTAACTCTTCCGTGGATTCACAAGACTTTGCTAATAACAAACACCTGCTCACATTTGCATGCAATTTTCATTTTATTACCAGGATTTCACACCCTCGGGCTATCTGTTTGATACACAATCGATATTCCAAATATCAGAACATTTACAGATAGCTGTGCTGATGATGTTCATTTTAGCCTATTCTTTTCTGGTGACTTGTCGAAAACACCAGCTCTCAATGGCGGTTATTTACCAAAATCTCCCAGCTGCACGACTGGGGCAACTGCACAAGACTTAATGAGGAAAATCATTCCCATTGAAAACAACAGGATATTCTTGATTGGTGAATCTGGTAGTTTTTTGCAGCCAGTTTTTCCCTGCCTTTGCTGCTGGAACACTGTGATAAATGACCTCCCTGTGAAAGCTTTGATGTTCTTTTACTACCTCGCTCAGCAGTGGCCAACTCCAGTCCTCATGGGCCTCCAACAGCCAGGTTTTCAGGATATCCCTGCTTCAGCACAGGTGAGCCACTGATTGAGCCACCTGTACCGAAGCAGGGATATCATAAAAACCTGACCTGTTGGTGGCCCTTGAGGACTGGAGTTGGCCACCCCTGACCTAGCTGGATGTTTAAACCATTTTGGATAAGATCAGTATTATATCTGCCTTGAAAATGACAAATTATTGTTCACCCTGGAGAAAATATTTGCACTAAAGCAGAATGTTCAACATGTATCTAATACTGTATATAAGTTCCATATGGATTCCTCTCGTTGTTTAAAATAGGAACCTGTTCTAGCCTCTTACATATTGGCAGCAAATTATAGAAACTTGTAAACTAACCTGGATTTTTTCTCTCCAGTAAGAGTTAGATTGATGGGTTTTAATTATTCATTCTACAAACATCGCCGAGGCAGCTTGTGTTTATGATTTTATCTGCATGGAAATATATTTTCCCCTTTCTCTAAAATCAAATATTGAAATGGCAATATATACGGAAGCAGAAGTATATTTGTTCTGTATGACAAGACAGTAGGAACCCTGCTTTGAACATTAGTCATTCTGTATTGTTTGCATGGGGTTTCTCTTTAAACCTTTTATCACTGTGTCTTCTCTTTTTAGCACATTTGCACTTTCATTGAGCACTGGGTTACAATATAAAATGATTGGTCCACAGCTATTAAATGAGCCCCTCTAGGTTTGAATGTACACTAGGAACCTTTAGCCACAATCACCATGAAAAGGTCGCTAATTAAGGCATCTCTGGCATTTTTTTTCCAGATGCCGGTCTGACATCTAGGAGGCCATTTATCAAAGTCTCCTGCTGCAAAACTGGAAGAAAACCAGCAAATAAAAACTGCACCAGTCTTATCACAGAATTTTTTTTTTTTTAACTGGAATTCATTTTATTAAATGTGGGTTTTTTTTTGCTCTAGTGTTTTCTTAATTTTACATCCAGGAGATTTTGATAAATAAACCCCATAGGCCAGGAAGGGCCAACTCCAGTCCTCAAGGGCCACCAACAGGTCAGATTTTAAAGCTATCCCTGCTTCAGCACAGGCGGCTCAATCAGTGACTCAGTTGTTGACCATATTAGTACAACCCATACAGCATCCTGACAGAGGCAGAGCAAGATCAAACACCGAGCTTATAAATGAGGGGTGGGCAACTCCTCAGTCTTCGACTGAGCCACTGATTAAGCCACCTGAACTGAAGCAGGGATATCCTTAAAACCTGACGTGTTTTACCCTTCAGCACTGGAGTTGGCCACCCTTGCCATAGTTCATGTTTCTTCTCTAACCCTCCTATTTAATATGGTGAGTGACAATGATTGCATTGTTAACTCCTGTATGTGCTACCCTACTTCTCACTATATTGAATAGGAGTTTGAGGGCTAGTTCCAGAAAGCATCGTTAAATCATGGCTCATACCGTGACGTTACCGAAAACAGACGTTACATTCCCTGTGTTAACATAGTATCTGCAAATTAGGCCTAACTGTGGCGTTACACCCACCCAGACACGGAAAAAGACCTATTTCAGTGTCTGGATGGGAGTAGCGCCAAGTTTAGGTATAACTTAAATAATGTAAAGCTAAGTCCCAGTCTTAACCTTAACATACTTTAGTTATAAATGCAATTTCACTCACATGAGTTAAAGTTAACCCTATGCTCTTTAAGGGATAAAATATGTCTTAACATTATGTTGATGTCATTTGAAGCTAGATTGTTAGTCTTGACGTTATGTTAAGTTAGGTTAACACCACTTTAAGTGACATAACAGAGTTTTGTGGATCTGGGTCTAAGTAGAGATGAGCACATTTTTGGGGGCGGATTTGGACCCTCCTAGGATCAGCCGGTTCCTTTGGTCCGCAGATTTCAGCGGATCAGTCTCAGAAATGTCAATTCGCTTTTTGCGGATTTTTTTTTAAAACACCGACAATCCATCCGATGATTACGCAATACGCTGACGGATTTTAATAATCCCATATGTGGACTTCAGTAATCTGCGTGCGGATTGCTGAATCCGCGAATTGGTTTTTTTTAAATTCATCAGAGGATTGCAGAATCCGCCGATGGATTGTTACAATCAAACAGCAGATTTTATCCAATGTCGGTTTTGGATTAATCCACGCAGATTGAAACTGTAACAATCGGTTTTTGGATTTTACACCAAGCAAAAGATTTTGAATGGCAAATTCAGAAAAATCAGGGAAACAGATTCGACTAATTCGCCAATCTCTAGGTCAAAGAACGAAGACTAAACTCATTAGTCTTCATACTTAGGTGCACTCCCTAAACAATATGCATTGAATATGCTTCCAGTGCTAGAGAAGTTGCATAGAAGATGAGGTTGAAAAGAGACATATTTCCATTGGGTTCAACATATGTTAAATTTAGATGACAGATACTCATCCTATATTTGTATTTACAGTATATTGATCCAGAGGAAGACAAACAAAAACCCCTAATGGGAGTGGATTATTATCCAATGATGTCCCATAAGGGGAAAAATAAATTTCTTCCTGACTCCAGTAACGGCAATCAGATTTCTCACTGGATCAACACCCTTCCCATGTTTATTTGGTATATACTTGTTTACCTGTCCTCGCTAAAAAGATGTCCAACCCTCTTTTTGAAGATATCTATTGTATCTGTGATCACAGTCTCCATTTTAACGGCCCTTACTGTAAAGAACCCTTTCCGTTGTTGCTGGTGAAATCTCCATTCCTCCAACCTTACGGGATGACCCCGTGTCGTTTGTACGGTCATCGGGATAACAGTTCTTTTCAAAGTTCTTTTAATTGATCCTGAATATATTTGTATATACAGCTAAACCCCGTTATAACGCGCCTCGCTATACCGCGATTCGGTTATAACGCGGTTTTCCCGTGGCTCCCGTTTTTAAAAAAAATTTAAAAAAAATTATTATTTTTTGCACATTGCACACACTGCACACACTCACTGCACACACACTGCTCATTGCTCACACTGCACACACACTGCACACTGCACACACACTGCTCATTGCACACACTGCACACACTGACACATTGCTCATTGCTCACATTGCACACACACTGCTCACACTGACACACACTGCTCATTGCTCACACTGCACACTGCTCATTGCTCACACTGCACATTGCTCACACTGACACACTGCTCATTGCTCACACTGCACATTGCTCACACTGACACACTGCTCATTGCTCACACTGCACACACTGCACACTGCACACACACTGCTCACACTACACACACACACATATACATAAATCAGCCTTACCTTGGGGATGATTGGTGAGGCTGCGGTGGAGGGGGATGATGGCTGCGGGTGCCCCCGATGCTGCGGGGGCTGGTGGGATGGCCCGGTGCAGCGCGGGGGGGCATGTGGGGGGGCAAGAAGCAAAGCGGCCACCCGAGAGAAACAGCAGGCCCCCAAGGTTCTCGGCCCACGGACCACGAGCCCTCAAGAAGATGGGAGGACAACAGACCTGACAGCTGAGGTCGCCACGGGAGTCTCCACCGCAGGCAACGTGACGTCCCCCCTTCCATGGAGCCGCATGGACGCGCCGTCCGCTCCGCTGACACGGGTGGCCAAAGGGACAGCACCCCCAGCCTCCCCCCTCGGGGACGGCCACCAGCGCCTCCCGTCAGCGGCACCGCCCCCACCCCCTCGCGCCCGAAGACAGGGGTAAGAGCTCCCTATCTGGCATATTCCCATCCCCCTGAGGCGCGACACAACTGGCACTCACGCCGAAGGCGGCCTCCTCCCGGATCCCCTCCCTAGGCTCGTGGAGAGGCCCGGGGCTTCACCGGGTGAGGAAGTAAACGGCCCAGAGGGGCGGGAGGGGATAGCGGGGAGGGCACGGGGGGATAGTGGGGAGGGCACGGGGGGATAGCGGGGAGGGCACGGAGGGGATAGGAGGGAGGGCACGGGGGAGATAGTAAGGGGCAGGGATGGGTGAGCTCAGAGAAGCCAGACTCGCTGTAAAAGTGTGGGGGGGGCAGCGGTAGAGGCACCCCCTCCCTCGTCAGAGCGGCCCTCAGAGCCGCGGCGGCGAGAAGGTAGGGCGGGGAGAGAGCCATAGTAGCTCGCGGTGTTGGGGGCTAGTCGGGGGTGGTACCATTGGGAGGTGCCTCTCCTCTCCAGCCAGAGGGGAGACGAGAAATCGATCAGGAGTGCAGCTCTCGCGGAACTTTCAGGGTTGTGGAGGTGGTGTCTGAGTGCCTCTCACGTCTTCGATCCTCTAAGGGACACCGGGAGTAGCTCAGGCCAGGCCAAGAGGATCAGCTGGGGGGCGCCAGTGCTCGATCGAAGCTCTGAAGTTCTTGCTGCTTTCGCCGGGAGCTGTGCTGCGGCGGGGGGGAGCCGGACCGGAGGGGAATCCCCCCTCCCATCTCCTGTCCCGTGGTGACAGGGGAAGCGGAAGCCGGAGGGGAATCCCCCCTCCCATCTCCTGTCACGCGGTGACAGGGGGAAGCCGGGACCGCGGGGTAAATATGCACTGATGCGGCGCCCATTTTTTTTTTTTTTTAAATTAGCGCGACCCCGTTAGTAACGCGGTGGTCTCGGGGTGGACCCCGAGGACCGCGTTATAACGGGGTTTAGCTGTAGTTATCATATACCCTTTTAGATGCCTCTTTTCTAATGTAAACAGGACTAATTTAGCTAGCCTCTACTCGTGTCAGAAATTCCATTCCCTTTATTAATTTGGTGCCTCTTTGTACTTTTTTTCTGGTTCAATAATGTCTTTTTTATGGACTGGTGCCCAAAACTGTACTACTGTACTCGAATGAATTTAAAGCAAATATGTTCCAGCATCATGAAGATGTCTTTACAGCATATTGAATAAGGGCCTTACAGCAGTAAATGCATGATCCAGGCATCCTGCTAACACAGTTATTCATCAACTGGATGTTTCATGATAAAACTCACATTTCTAACGTTTAGAACTTTTACCCAAAAAGTGTTTTGTGCTACATCTTGTCAGTTTTGGTTATATTCAATAATGTAATTTTGTTATGTAATCTTTATCTAAATCAAAGCAGTACATTTTGAGAAAGATATGTTGACTACCTGCGTAGAAATACATTTTAACATTTTAGTAGCTATAGAATAATGGAGAGCCTCTACATCCGAAGATGCTTAGATCTGGAGGTAACACGTTGCAGTCCAATCCAGGAGAAACAGAATGGTATTTGCAATTTCCTACATCATGAGGGCCAATGTCGTTGTGGCTTCCTATTGGCTCATGTGACACGGTACATTTAAATACCAGGAAGTACCAATGCTATGTTCACCATGGTCAGGCCCGCCAACAGGGGGGGTCTTCCGGGGTTGGCGTCCTGGGCCCCGTGCATGGAAGCGCCGGAAGTCAACTGAGCTAAGCATGGCGTGAAAGGGAGCCAGCGTGAGAGGGAGGCCCGGCGCCCGCGTGTGAGTAGCTCAGCAACTGCTGTGACCTGCCGTTGGGCCCCCTGCAGTCACTGCCCCCCGCAGCACTGCCACCCTCCCCGCAGCACCGCCAACCACTGCCCCCCCCCCCCTGCAGCACCGCCAACCACCGCCCCTGCAGAACTGCCGGTGCCCGGTTTCCCCCCTTAGCACCGCCAACCACCGGCTCCCCCCTTTAGCACTGCCAACCACCGCCCCCCCCTTAGCACCACCACCCCCCCCTTAGCACTGCCACCTCCCACAGCCACTGCCTCCTCCCCCACCCCCCCCACAACAACTGGCCCTCTGCACACCGGCACACCGGGCCTAACCTGAGACCATCCCCAAGGTAACTCTGTTTTTTATATGTATTGGGTGGTGGGGGTATATTTTTATATGTATTGGGGGGTTGGGGTATATTTTTTATATGTATTGGGGGGTATTTTTATATATTTTGGGAGCATGTGGGGGTATTTTTTATATGTATTGGGATGGTCTCACATATTTTAGCATTGTGTCCAGTATTTTTGGACATGCCACCTGGCAACCCTAGCCGCCCCCCAGCCACCGGCCAAATTCCCCGCCCCGTAGCAAGTTTCATCAACTGCCACAGTTTTGGATTTGCCTAATTTTGTTTGGAATGATGTGCGTTTCCATTCGTGAGACCTTCTTCCAGCCTATTTCACTTTATTTAAAACTGTATTGCACTATGTCGGGCTTTTATATTTTTGATATACTCCACCGATACCTTCGCTCCCCTACTTTTTGAGAATCGAATCCTACCAGGTGGACTCCATGGACCGTCCATAAAGGGTTTGGAGCTGCATTTATTAATACACTTTTGTGGTCACATTTTTTTGCACATTAAGTGTAACTTTATTCACAATTGATTTTGTATTCACCATATTGCACTTTATTATTGTTGTGATTATCAGCCTCTTTTTTTGTCACTCACGGCACTATCTGAGCAGTCATACACTGATTCTGAAACCAGGACAGAAATGCTCTATAACTAATTGTTGAGATTTCTTTACCGTAATAATAATACATAAGCAATATTCATCACATATAAGGAACCATAGAATTGGGGAAAGAGCTGTTGCTATTGCACGGACTACCAATTAATGCTCTGTCATTGCAGCAGATGGGGCAAGTACAATCTTTACAGGTTGTCAATCTCACAAGTATAGCTTTAACCCGATAGCAAACACAGATAATAACACAGAGAAAGTCTAATCCTCCTAGTACAAGCTATTTCATGCTGCATTCTAATTCTATGCTACATGATGCCCGGGTTTATGTTGCTTTTTATCTCACTGCTCTGTTGATTCCTCCTAAATCTTTGCAAGGGATATGGCATGCAGTACAATGATATTATGTATCATAGGTCACTCGAGCTGGCAAGCAATTTAGTTTTGGATATGCTGTTTAATCAGAATTCAATTTATGGTTTTACAATAACCAGATTGTGAGTAAAATGGTTTGTGATAGAGATGTTTTCTGAAAGCATGTACATAATTGCTGTATTTCAATGCATCGCCGCATTATTATTCTTTGCCAATAAAGAAAAATGTTTCATTTTACCACCCAAATATAAACTAATTTTTAAATATATATATATATATATATATATATATATATATATATATATATATATATACACATACATAGAAAATTACAGTATAACAATTTATTAAAGATAGGACAACCTCTGTTTTTAACTATATATATATATATATATATATATATATATATATATATTTATATATACAGGCATACCCCGCTTTAAGTACACTCACTTTAAGTACACTCGCGAGTAAGTACATATCGCTCAATAGGCAAACAGCAGCTCACGCATGCGCCTGTCAGCACGTCCTGAACACAGCAATACCGGCTCCCTACCTGTACCGAAGCTGTGCGCAAGCGGGGAGACTATAGAGCCTGTTACACATGCATTATTACATCAGCTATGCACATATATGACGATTGCAGCACAGTACATGCATCGATAAGTGGGGAAAAGGTAGTGCTTCACTTTAAGTACATTTTCACTTTACATACATGCTCCGGTCCCATTGCGTACGTTAATGCGGGGTATGCCTGTATACATACACACACACACACACACACACACAAGGTGGGAGGATGAAATCAGAAAATGTGTTGGAGCAACGTTGAGAAGAGAGGCCTGCAACCGCAGTACCTGGAGAATCCTTGGGGAGGCCTTCATCCAGCAGTGGAACGACAAGGGCTAATGAATGATGATGATTGGTATAAAAAGGGTATTCTCATACTGTATGTTATATTGATAGTGTTTAGAAGACGATGTGTTAGTATGAATGAGATTTCTAATGGCTTTTCCTTATCTAGAGAAGGAGTGTGTCTAGGTATCTGAAGGCTCATACATATGCATCTTATTATGGTTTGATGAAGAAGCACAGAGAACAAAGCACTTGACCTTGCACGAAACATGTCCCTGACTTTGAAAGAAGCTCGGCATTTTCCTTTGTGCTGATTGTGGGACCAATCCGTAGCAATAATGTAAACCAATGACAGAGATATGTTAAATAGGTAGACGTTTTGCATTCCACTTGTACTGTATTAATACACGATGTTTCAATTCTGTGCTGTGTTGGGTTGATTTCCCTTACTCTTGGGAGAGGTTTTTGAATATCTATTACATTTGTGTATTGAGCATAAGCCACCCTTCCTCTAGCAACGTGCCACCTAATTCTCGCTTTGACGCTTCGACACTTCAGGCTCCTGAAAAGAAGGGAAGTGAGCACAATTCAAATGGTATCAGCATAGTGACAGGGGGCAGAAGAGCAATTGTGGACAAAACGCACTGTAGGACATAAAATCTGCACACAGAACAGTATAATCTCAATCCATGCTGAAAATAGCGTTAGAGTTCATACAATTTACTGCTAGTGCCAAAAAACCATTAGTAGAATCCCAAATGTTTTGTGCACTTGGGTTTGAGTTTGTGGGATATTTCCATTAATCATGTTCAAATTATTAAAATGTCTTCAATCTTGGGGGGGGGGAGGAATAAATGCAAATCAATACCCCCATTATTTTCTATAGAATAATTCAGGTCACAACCCAATTAACTTATATTATTGTGATTTCATGTTCATGGGTCAGTGGTTCCCAATATTTTTTACATTGTGTTACTCTTACTAGAGAATATGTGTTCTGCAAACCCGTAATTAATAAATCTTATTGGCTACAAATCAGACTATTGCTAACAGAACAGTTTGACCGATCCCAGGCAGTAGTGTCCTGAGCTTGTGGAGGGAAGACATTCTTAATAAGGCCCCAAACTGCACCACAGTGTGAGCAGACAGCATGATGGTATAGCTGTCAATCACTGGGAGCTTCCAAAGTCATATCCCACAATGCCTTGCTGCTGTGGATGCAAAGCATTGTGGGGAGCGACTTTGGAAGCTCTGCTGCAATTGATGGCTATACGACCCAATGTTAGCTATAGTTTGAGATTTTACAAAGTGTGCAGTCCCCACACTTAATCAGGAACCCACTATACTGACTGCATCCGCCATTAAATGTTTTCATTTTAAATTTGTATGAACCCCTTAGAGCAGGGGTACACAAACTTTCTGCGTTCTGCCCCCTGCCTGCTCTCCCCCAGTGTCGCCCCCCCCCCCTTACCTTTAATCCGGCGTCAAATGACACCGCAGGGTCATGTGACGAGGGCGGCTGAATTCAGGATATTTATAGAGGCCTCGCACTAAAGATTGCGGGGCCTCTGTAACTGCTGCGCACCCCCAAAAAATCTCACGCCCCCCAGTTTGCGCACCCCTACCTTAGAGATACCTTACGTATTCCTAAGGGTTCCTGAATCCCCTGTTGGGAATCACGGATATAGGCAAACCAAAAACTTGCTGCAGCACGATGTAACAAAGCAGGAGAGGATAGAAGAAACACTCATTATATCATTATGAAGGGGAAATATAAGCTTAATTGCAATACTTTATTCTGGCCTCAGTTTCAAAGAACTTCCCAGCCTCATAGACAGGCTTCTTCTACCTATACGTGTAGCTAGGTACCCTCTGGTCTCCCCGCATTCCCGGTTCCCCGCCTCCTTACCCTTAGTGTAACTCAGGGTAAATAGAGTTGGTGGTGGTTCTCGCCCCAGGGCGCCGCCATGTTAGGTGTGCGCGTGTACGAGCGCAGAGTCAGGGCATGCGCAGAAGCGGCAAAGGCCGGGAAGAGCCCTGGAAGGTTGCACATGAGCGGGGCAAGGTCGCGGCGGCCATTAGAATCGCGCAGGCGCAGTGCCCTATGCGCACGCGGTCGCAATGTTAATCAGGCAGCTCAAGCACTACAACTCCCATGATGCTCAGGGAGGAAGCTGCCTGGTGACTTACGAGAGCCAATAGGATCGCTGGATTGCTTCTGGAGGAAGGAAAGACTATTGCCTGCTTGGACAGGAAGTGCCAGTGAAGATCAGGAGCCTGAAGTTGCAGGTTGGTCAACGGAGCAGTGCTCCAGGAACTAGGCCAGAGGTCAATCCCCCAGGGCCCAGTTAGTTCCTTGAGTCACTGTATATGTTTTCTGAGTGCTTGCTATAGGGAAGGCCTTAATGTAGGGACCCTTTCATATAGCATTAGAGAGAGATTTGCTGCAAGACATTGCATGAGAGCCAGTGCATCCTGAGTGCTGAAACAGACGCTGATTCCTTAAAGAGACAGTCAGTCAAGGATCATCCGGCTGGAGATCCCTCCCCTGGGGAGACAGACAGTGGATTCATCTCTGCCCAGAGCAGCACGTTGCGGCGGGGGATCACTGTGCGGTGTTGCTGAGTCCCAAGGATTTTCCTGATCAGGAGCAGTGATCAGGGAGGAAGTATAACAAGTGCACCAACGGGCCCCAACACAGGGAAGCGCTGTCCCTCACATTCACACTAACTTCCTAGCTGGTGGACACTAAGAGGTTAAGTGCCCCGGCACCCAGGTACACCAAGTACTAGGTGATATCAAGATTGACACTAAGCACACACTCAGTTTCATATGCGTGATGATGTAATGCTGTGTATGCAGAGAAATGCTATGTTGGTTATATGCTAAGTGTTCTTATTATTCCGGTCAGTAAATACTGTTTATCCAATCACGTGTGGTACTGTATATGTGGGTTCTGATAAGGGCATACTCCCACCCCGTTGGGATCCCTCATCAGTGGAGGCGCTCCACCGAGTGTAAGTACACCCCAGGCTCCCAGTGGCGGAGGCTCAGGCCTCAGGTTATCCTAACAGGTGAAAGCAGCACCAGTAGTACAGTACCACAGGGGTACACCCACTACATATGTATACCAGGAGAAAATAGACATGAAAGAATTACAATCAGAAATTAAATTTGAAATTAAGTTTATTAAAGCAGTCATTCGAGCCAAAATTATAATTATCATTAGAATTTTACATGATAAATTAGATTAGGAAGATCTCCCCAGTTTTGGCACAATAAACCAAAAAAAGTTTGTGCACAACCTCTTTTGCAAACAAGCCAACAAGGAATGCAATTGTGTGTGGTATGCATATCTATATATACAGTACAATGTATATGTCTATATGCTCCACAGACGTTTCTGAATGTATAGGTCCCATTTTTTCAAACCAGATCACATATCACAGACCATCTGGTTAAAATTATATATATATATATATATATATATATATATATATACATAATATATCTTAACCCTGGCTGTGCTTAAAGCTGTGACCATGCAGCAAGCTTAAGCCTATAGGGAACCATGTTTAAAATGGTTTTGAAGCAAAAAGTTGCACTGTCTGCTCATTTGCATGTCATTTCCCAGTGGAAGTGCTGTGTGCTGGGAGATAATGGTGAAAGGCGGGGTTGCAGACCTGCCTAAGACATGCAAATGAGCATACAGTTATATTTCCATTTGCTATATGCTTTGCTGTGGAGGGTTTTTGTCACTTTTTTTACTCACCATAACTTAACTAAATGACTGTGTTAGCAAAGCTTCAATAATCAAAAAATAAATAGATGATACCGTTCTGTGGCTAACGAAATGCTTTTATTTGTGCGAGCTTTCGAGATACACTGATCTCTTCTTCCGGCGATGTTACAATATATATATATATATATAGCAAATTGAAATATTACTGTATGCTCATTTGCAGTGTTCGACAAACCTATACATTTGCTCGCCCCGGGCGAGTGGATTTAACCCCCGGGCGAGTAAATATTGGCCCAAGCAGCAAACGTTGGGTACGAGGTGGCGAGTAGATTTTTCTGTGTGGCGAGTAGATTTTTTGGTGATTTGTCAACCACTGCTCATTTGCATGTCTTAGACAGGTCTGCAACCCTGTCTTTTACCATTATGTGTATATATATATTGTGACATAGTCCAAACAAAAATATATATATATATTGCTTTTTTGTAATGGAAAAGGTGCTGGTACCCAGCCACTTACCTTCTCCTGCTCCTCTCCGTTGCAGGAGCAGGAGGAGAAGGTAAGAGAAAACGGTGAGGGTAGGTGCTGGTACATCGTACCGGTGCGTACTGTCACAAAAACGCCATATATATATTATATATATATTCTCTCTTGAAGGCAATTTTGAGAAGCGATTGTGTTCAAACAAAATGAAAATCTCTTTCAATGAAGTGAAATCTTTAAAATAAAAAAAAAAGATCCATTGAGGAGAACTGAAGCTAATGCATTTTTACATGTATATTACCCAACTCCTCCCCATACTAAAGAGGAGCGATTGACCACTGATTATTATGTGTTCTTTGATTCTGCAGAGCTTCATGGTCCCTATTCTGAAGGCATTGAAGCATGTGAGGAAAGTTCAGAATGGAGCTCCGAGCTGCTCTGGCATGGAGAAGCACCACATTAATTAAGAGCTGATGGGGTGAGTAATGGTAATCCACTATTTATCAGAAGTCCCGTTTCAAAATCCTGCACATGGGAATATCATGTGATACACATGTGGAATATTTGAATGCTGAATATAACTGCACACAACCTAACATGGGTCACCGTTCTCCACTAAAGATGTTGATAAGGGTCCAATTGTTTTAGTGGCTCGTTCAAGCATATTGGAAATGATTACGGTATGTCTATGTCTTGTAGTATCATAATCCTTGCATGCTATTCAATTTGTCACAATTC
Organism: Ascaphus truei; assembly: GCF_040206685.1. Classification (NCBI taxonomy): domain Eukaryota; kingdom Metazoa; phylum Chordata; class Amphibia; order Anura; family Ascaphidae; genus Ascaphus; species Ascaphus truei. The sequence continues at coordinate 12,125,543 of NC_134490.1, read as the reverse complement.
CACCGATGAATTTGCTATGACTGCGAAAGATGATTTCACCAAATTCCCCAATGGCAAAACCCGGGGTTGCCACCTCTCCGGGTTTCACCGGAGACTCCGGGTTTGGCATCCACTTCTCCGGGCTCCGGGTTTGTCCCTGAAATCTCCGGGTGGGCGGGTTGTTGCAGACAGGGCAGCACAGTAAGTGAGTTCGCATTGCTACATCACTCACAGATCCTCTGCATTTCTCACGGGACTATCTGTGTGCACTTCACTGCCTACTACATCCGGCGCACAGCCCGGAGCACATGCTCACAGGTAGGGGATCATGGGAGTTGTAGTTTTTATTAGACAAGATCGATTGGCACACAAGCAACACAGTAACATTCTTAGAAACCCTGCTAGAGAACAGACACCACCCTCATGTATCTTATCTCCTCTCTCCTTTCTCCCCCCTCTCCCTTCTCCCCCCCCCCCTCTCCCTTCTCCCCCCCCCTCTCCCTTCTCACCCCCCCCTCTCCCTTCTCACCCCCCCCTCTCCCTTCTCACCCCCCCCTCTCCCTTCTTCCCCCCCTCTCCCTTCTCCCCCCCCTCTCCCTTCTCCCCCCCCTCTCCCTTCTCCCCCCTCCCTCTTCCCCCCCTCTCCCTTCTCCCCCCCCTCTCCCTTCTCCTCCCTCTCCCCCCCCCTCTCCCTTCTCCCCCCCCCCTCTCCCTTCTCCCCCCCTCTCCCTTCTCCCCCCTCTCCCTTCTCCCCCCCCTCTCTCTCTCTCTCTTCTCCTCCCCCTCTCTCTCTTCTCCTCCCTCTCTCTCTCTCTCTCTCTCTTCTCCCCCTCTCTCTCTTTACAGTAAAGCTGCTTCAGTTCCTCCCTTTTGATAGCAATGAGGTAACCTTGTCTTTGTTAAATTAACTCATGTAAAGTTAACTGAGGTAAACATTGTAATAAATTAATATTGATCAGCGACAACTCTGTTTGCAACAATTGTCATCAGCGTTAGTTATAAATAATAGAAATGATGTAAGGTATAATTCCATATACCATTAACGCAGCAATAGTGCCAGCAATAGCAGTCTCCCGCCATCTCCCCTTGCAACTACTCTCAATATGGCTGCGCGGCATCAAATGGTGCTGCGTTGCCATGCCAACGGGAACGTCACGTAACGTAACAGCATCATGTGATGCTCGTTGCCATGACAATGAGACGCCACGACGTCATGCGGTGCCATGTTGTCATGGCGACTTGACGCCGCGTGACGTTACATAGCATCCCGTTGTCATGGCAACACAGTGTCATTTTAAAAAAAATAATCTCCGGGTTGACCGTCAGTCGAAGGTGGCAACCCTGGCAAAACCACAGAAAAGTATCATTCACTGAGAAGAAACTGTATTATGAAGACAGAACAGTGTGGTATGTTAGAGATACATGTCTCATAAATAATGGTACAATATAGCTATAACTATTTTGTCTTGCAGTGTAACATATATATTGAAATCAGAGTACCATATACAATGTAGGACCAAACGGAGCTATTAGCAATGATTTGTTTAATGAGTTAAAACTAGGTGACTGACACCAAACATTCCTATTTCTTAAAGATGTGTGATGGAAATGCTAGTAAACACTGTAACCTGATGCCTTCCTTGTGTTTTAATGTCTTTCTCTTCCTTGTCCCGTTCCATCTCTCTGGTTGGATACCTATGCAGAGGGTGGGAATAAATCAGGTTACCTTTTCAATGAGGTGGAGCAAACAGGATCAGCGCCCCCTCCAGAGCCCCAATACACAGTAACAATGGAACATATCCAGATTTTTATCAAATGATCAAAATACAAATCATGAAGTTTGAACCCAGCTAACCTAGCTGCCATTAGCTCACTTAGGTCCTAATTAGGGCGACACCTTGAATGAGACTATTATTTCGACGTATCCTAGAGTATTTCAATGTATTAAAGGCACCATGGAAAGGAAACACTTCTATCCTAAAAGTAGTAAATGTTTAGGTTGCTTGGAAATATATGGAAATTGGGACATTTACTGCCTAGTAATTAAAGAGCATAAACATGCTGTACTTGAGCTGGGCATAAAAATGCAACTACCTTTGGCACTGCTGTTACAGAAGTTCATATATCCCGGGGCTGTGGTGTTTCTGTACTCAGTTCATGATAAGAAGCAGAGTTGTAGTTGAAAAACCGCAGCAGAGGCACATTTCCATTTTTATGTCCTTTGTTTCATCTCCCTTGCGGCCCATTTAAATGAACATGCCATAATCAATTGGGCAGCCCCCCTCCTTTCCATGGAGAGAGATGCTGTATCTATTGCTTCTTCCACACCATCTTCCCAGTGCTTTGTAAAACATCTGATTTCAGATGAAAAAGGATTCACATAATCTTGATTTATAGTATACTGACTACTACATGGTTGTAGAGCTTTGTTTTAATCCCATAACCTTAGCTGTGGAGCTAACAGACACTCCAGTCAGTTTTGTACTATCAAACTTTGTCTTGAAGGAGATCCTGCATTAGAATTTCAATTGGAGATTTAAAGCAAAATAAGGCAGCTCAGCTGTGAGAAATATCTGTGATATAGTATGTGATTGGTAGGTTCAACTCACTCATTATATTGATAGAAAGAATGCCATTTAACCAATAGCAAAATAGTTATTTGTTATAGGGTTTTTTTTTAGGAAAAGTACAGTGTTCCATAATGTAATCTGAATATTTTTTTTTACTTTCATAAATGTTAGACCTAAAGCTGTAATTAAACTCTTGTAGTATGTGGTTATGGGGCAAGAGTCCCAAAAACAGTGCTCAATCTCGTTCAGAACTTCAGTAGATAATAAAAATCCTTATTAGGTTGTGGAGTCAGCCTATAACCATAATTAGGTATTGGACCCAGTGCTTAGTACATGAATCTATCATATATGACAAATAACATGAATGAGGGTTAACGTACCGTTACTTTGTAGGATTGCGCCCTACATGACCCTTGTGTTGCCGCACTGTTACCATTCATCCAGTCTCAATGAAGGGAGACCTACAATACTCACATATGGCTGTTCTCCTGTGCGTGCATCCACGCTCGGTGTGCAATATAACAGTAGGAAGGATCCGAAGATTCCAGCGGTGCACAGCTTGTAGAGATGAGAGACCAGCAAGGTGTAGATTAAAAATGAAATTTTATTGAAAAAACATATGGTATGGGGGACACACTCTGACGCGTTTCGGACCTGCGTGGTCCTTAATCATAGAGCTCTATGATTAAGGACCACGCAGGTCCGAAACGCGTCAGAGTGTGCCCCCATACCATATGTTTTTTCAATAAAATTTCATTTTTAATCTACACCTTGCTGGTCTCTCATCTCTACAAACTGTGCACCGCTGGAATCTTCGGATCCTTCCTACTGTAATTAAACTCTTCTCTTATTTCTAATGCCAAGTGGGAATTCAAAGAATATTGTTGTATACTTTCAGTAATATTTTCTCAGGTTTACTGCAAACAATAGTAGTAGTAATATAACATTATAATATGTTTTCTAAAAACAAAAAGTTTATAAATATTTCAAAATCCTACAGAGTTCTATCCTGGATCTCCACTTCCATCTCCAATCATACTTTCAGTGTCTCCTCTGTCGATCTCTCTGTGGGGGTACCCCAGGGCTCTGTCCTGGGACCTCTTCTCTTTTCTCTGTACACACTCTCTCTAAGTGACCTTATCACATCTCTCGGGTTCAAATATCAGCTCTATGTTGATGACACACAAATTTACGTACAACTCCTGACCTTACACATGCTGTACAAACCAAAGTTTCTGAATGTCTCTCTGCTATATCATCCTGGATGGCCCTTCGCCAACTCAAACTGAACATGTGAAAGACAGAGCTCCTTGTACTTCCTCCCAAGCCTGGCAATACTGCCCCCTTTAACATTACTGTTGGCAGTACTGTCATACACTGAGTATCACAAACACGCTGCCTAAGGGCTGGGACCCGCTGCGCCCGGCGGCGCGGGCGGCCGCACGAGCGTTCCCCACCAGCAGGGGAATCCTCCCGAGCCGGTCCCAGTCCCCCCTCACGGCACAGCTCACTACACGCTGTGACGCGTCAGCCGCCAGGGGATTCAAGAAAATTGTAATCCCTAGCGGCGACGCGTCACGTGGTGTGGCTGTGAGCCAATGAGGAGGGGAGGCTTCGGGGAGCGGGGAGTAGAGTGTGGGGGGAAAGCAGCGTGAGTGCCTGTCTGTGTGTGTGTATGTGTGTGCCTGAGTGCGTGAGTGCCTGTCTGTGTGTGTGTATGTGTGTGCCTGAGTGCCTGTCTGTGTGTGTGTATGTGTGTGCCTGAGTGCCTGTCTGTGTGTGTGTATGTGTGTGCCTGAGTGCGTGAGTGCCTGTCTGTGTGTGCCTGAGTGCCTGTCTGTGTGTGTGTATGTGTGTGCCTGAGTGCGTGAGTGCCTGTCTGTGTGTGTGTATGTGTGTGCCTGAGTGCGTGTCTGTGTGTGAGGATTTGAGGGGCTGAGGATTTGAGGGGCTCAGCAGTTGAGGGGCTGAACGGCTGATGGGCGGTCCCGCCCCCTCACGTCATGGCCGTGCCCCCCCACGTCATGGCCACGCCCCCCCCCCCCCTCCGCTCGCAAAAATGGTCCATTTGGACCGGAAAAAGCACCAAGTGCTCTCCACGTGCCGCCTGTCTGCAGTGCGGGCACGTGGTCTGAGGCAGCGGGGCCTTATCCTAAGGGTCACATTTGACTCCTTCCTCACATTCACAATGTAGCTAAAACCTAATGTTTTTTCCCTTCGTAACATTGCAAAGATATGATCTTCCCTCTGTCACTCTATTGCTAAAACTCTAACGCAGACCCTCATTCTCTCCCGTCTCGATTACTGTAATCTCCTGCTGTCCGACCTTCCTGCCTCTCACCTGTCTCCCTTTCAATCTATCCTAAACGCTGCTGCTAGAATCACTTCACTCTCTCCTAAATCTCTTGGCGTCTCTCCTGCTAAAATCCCTCCCCTATCAAATCCCGTATTAGGCTGCGCTTATAGTGCCGGTGACAGTGACGCGATGTCACGTCAAAACAAATGCATTGCCGCCGTCGCATGCGCTTATAGTAAGCGCGACGTGACGGAGCGACGACTTGGTCGCGATTGCTGGAAGTCAACTCTATTTGATTTTTCCGTCGACCGCAGCCTGACGTCACCGTCGCCGTCACCAGCACTATAAGCGTAGCCTTACACACAAAATTCTCCACCGCAACTTTTAAGGCAATACACTCTTCTGCCCCTCTTTACATCTCAGCCCTGATTTCTCGCTATGCACCATCCCAACTCTTGTGTTCTGCTTAAGGCTTGTCCTATAGTAGGTGCGGGCGCACGTGCACCTGATGCACGCTTTTTGTGTGTACGCAGTGAGCGAAGGTACTGTGTGTGTGTGTATGTGTGTGTATAGATTGTGTGAGTTAATAATGTATTAAATAATATTTTTAAAATTAAAAAAACATGTTGCACAATAAAAATAATTGTTATTTATTCAACTTTGACACATACACATACACACATAATGTACATACATTTCAGTGGCGGTAGCGGTGCAAAATCTTTCTTTTCCCTGTCTTCCCCCCTGTCGGCCGGCTCCACGCTCACTGCCGTGTGCGCGCGCGCGGCATCATTATAGAAAGGCTGACTAACTACAGTTAATTATAAGTGCCGTGCACGCACACAGCGGAGCGCGCGAGGCCACTATTTAACAGCCCTAAGGATGTCTTCTGATACCCCTTTTGTATCTAAAGCCCTTTCCCAACTAAAACCTCTCACTCACAGACCCACAGCTCTGAAATGCCCTTCTCAATATCCGATAAGCGTCCTATCTCTCCATCTTTGTTAAGAGCCATCTTAAAACCCGCCTCTTTAACTAAGCATATGGGTAGCACCCTGGATGATACTATACACCTCATACATCGACCTTAGCCCCTTACAGACGCACTTATCAGAACACCCTCCTACTGTCACTGTACTCTCTTCCTACTTACAATTTAGATTATAAACGCTTCGGGGCAGGGTCTCCTTTTTCCTAATGTTACTTTTATGTCTGAAGCACTTATTCTCTTTGTGTTTAATTATTATATAAAATCGAGGGAGCCAAGCACACCCAAAAAATACTGAAAATAGAACTACTGCAAAAAAGTCATTTTTATATCACATGTATCACTGCTGTGAAGCGCTAGTGTATGTACATGGATGGCGCTATATAAAATATATATATATATTCATGCATACAATATCTTATTTGTTACATTGTTAAAAATGCAGACTATAATCAGATTGTGTATTGCTATAAAACACCTATATTAAAAGGTAACTGGCTGACTGCATGTTTGTTTTGTACTGTACATATCTGTTTTGGGAAAAAAACTCTTATTTACAAAGTTGTCAAAAGTTAGGTTAACTGCAAAGGGCTTCAAGATAAGCTGTTTCAAATGATATTGCCACAGTATATTCTAATAGTAACATTATAGTTTTTACAGATAAATATACTGCACAAGTGTTAGAATTAAACATTTATTCCAGTTTTATTTTGCATCTCCTCTGAGATGTAACTACTTTTCATATATCCTCATAACTTCCCTGGTACAGTTTTATTTACTGAGACATGATTATAAATAGGTGATTATTTCCCCTTTTATTAGCAAAGTGCGTACATCATTGTATATAAATGAAACAATATGCTATGTCTCAAGGCTCTGAAATGTATATTATTCCTTAGACCTAGGATAATCACAGTGCAGTAATGTTTCCAGCACAGATGTTCTACAGTATATTTGGTTGGACATAAATAAATTAAATGACATACTTATTCATCAGGAAGTATGAAAGGAGGAGCACACTCAGGACTAGTGCTACAGTAGCTCATTTTGCTGCAATTCACTGTATCTCCTGTTCAATAAACTGTGAGCCCATCTTCCATTTGCTAAGAAGATGTCAGCACTTTTCGTTTGAAAAGGCTTCACGGCAGGCTCAATAGGAGCTGTTATCTCTTCTGGTATTGAACATTACAAAATAAAGTATTACTTTGTACAGTTGCCTAAATTGTTCCTGCAGAAAACAGTATTTTCAACTGTTTCTATCTAAAAAAAAAAAAAAAAAAAATGGGAAATAAACCCTATTGTGATAAAAGTAGTGTGAAAAACATTGAAAACAAATTCTGCAGGGGCCATATTAATTCTGACAGCCATTAACAGACTCGTCACAGATATGGTAGAGAGAGGCTGGCTATTTAAGCCTAATGCTTTCCGGGAGTGTCAAAGCCACAATATTGATATAATTAGCCCATGAATAACTGTTACCGATCTGAGTTTGCAATTAAGTGTGTATACAAGTCGTGATGCTTCGTTTTGTTACATGTAGCATGCTGCAAAGTATAAAAGCACGTATTATTATTAGAGGCAAAATCTACATTTTAAAGGGAAAATCTAAACTTTGTTGTACAGTTTAAATCCTGGTTTGTTCCTATCACATGGGGCCATATGAATGTACAAATGGTGCTAGAATCGACCGTTAGGAGCAAAGTTAAGAGTTTGTCTCCCGCAGGTCCCAAACGTATTTCATTCACACCATTGTGATACAGTAGTTCAGCTGCACACAAGGATTCTGGGTAGTGGCATGCAGTTGATCACCCATCCGTGTCACTTTTAGTTTGCTATACATTTTATTATACTATTTTCTATTAAGCTTTTGCCTACTGTATTAAACAACATATGGCAACAGTGGGTCAACAAAATGCAGAATTAGCTGGAGTCTGGTAACCGAGTCGTCTGCATTTGTCCAGCATTTCAAAGAAAATTCAGTATTCCTCTCTGTTTTTGTACTGGATGTTTCATACAGTAAGTAACTATATGTAAAAGGTGCAACATATGAGTGGTTTATGCTGGAATGAATGAACTCCATCCCGTGCTGGTAACTAGAATAGCAACAGAAGAAGGTTACGTTAATGAGTTAGTTAATATAGAGAGTTGCCTTCCTCCAAATGAACAGACAGAGCCTCCCGGTCTTTGAAATGATCTTTAAGGGATCAGTGCTGGTTTCTGTGGTTTATGGCTCTATGCTGAAAAATCACAAATTTATACCACTGGGTCTTGGAAACCTAAGAAACCTTTTCCCAACGTAAAAAGACATGCATTCCACTTAAGAGAAACGACTGATACTCTACATGGTATTACTCCGATTTCTATCTTTCAATATTTTGAGAGCACATTGGACTATATTACTAAGCCTACGCTTATAGTGCCGGTAACGGTGACGTCAGGCTACGGTCGCTGGAAAAATCAAATTGAGATGACTTCCAGCGATCGCGACCAAGCGCACACGACGGCGGCAATGCATTTGTTTTGACGCGCTGTCGACGTCGACGGCACTATAAGCGCAGCCTTAGGGCTGCTATAGTAAACAAAGAAGCCCCAATGAATAAATTATTTATTTCATTTCTATATGTTTTTTCTTCTCATAAGCATGGCTGCCGACAGCTTTGCCTGCGAACCAAGGAAAGTATCATAGGATCCCAAGAAGGATGACATCTCGGAAAGAGGGGTTTGGAGGGATATATAAGTAAAGAGGAGCACGTGAACAAGGGAGAGACCTGTGGAGAGAGAGTACCTGCCCGAGGATCCTGGTGAGTGACAGCGCGTGGCAAAGCCTTCCTAGTCTGCAGAACAGCAAGTGCCGAGATAGCGGGTATTATCCAGGAGAGTACATCATCTGAGTAAAGGGGACCCGTGTAAGCTGGGGGTTCAGAAGCTGTGAGTAGATGAAGTGGAAACACATCCAGGGGACTGCCCCTCCAACACGTCAATATCGTTTGCCTCATACACAGCCACCGCCATTCTTTGCAAAGTAATAGGGCTGCACCTATTAACACAGCTATTCTTCCACACAAGTTTCAACGCTGTGCCGGCACCAACAGTGGCCCATTAGTTAGCATGTGGGCTATCAGGACTGAGTAAGAGCCACTATGGGACATTGAGCAGTGGGACACGTTACTATTCTCTCTATATGATTGCTATAAGCAGTGTTCGACAAACCTATACATTTGCTCGCCCCGGGCGAGTGGATTTAACCCCCGGGCGAGTAAATATTGGCCCAAGCAGCACACGTTTAGTACTAGGTGGCGAGTAGATTTTTTTGTGTGGCGAGTAGATTTTTTGGTGATTTGTCAACCACTGGCTATAAGTATTGTTCATGGTCCTCGGATTCTGAGGGCCACTGTAGTTGTATGTTCCTCATCAGGGTCGCTGACAGATTTCTCGGGGCCCAGGACTAGAGTTACTTCCGGGTCCCCAACTGGCCCCCGTGTCGGCGGTATCCTGAGCCCCGCCCCCCATTTCACACCTCACGAACCCCCCCCCCCATTTTACACCTCACGAGCCCCCATTCCACCATTTCACACCTCACGAGCCCCATCTATTTCCCCCCCCTCTTCCCATGTATTTCTCTCCCCTCCGTCTCACTCCCTCTCCCCCTCTCACTCTCCCGCCTCACATGTATTTCTCTCCCCTGCGTCTCACTCTTGCTCCCTCTTTTCCTCACTCCATCCCCCCTCTCTCCTCTCACTCGCCCCACCTTCCATCAATTACCCCACTCATACTCAATCCCCCACACAAAATTCACATTAAAAAGACCCCCGCTCCCCCAATACATATTAATCTACCTCCGCTCCCCCAATACATATTAAACTACCCCCGATCCCCCCAAATACATATCAAAATCACACCACTCCCCCAAAATACATATAAAAATCCCCCCACTCTCCCCAAATACATATTAAAATCTCCCCACTCCCCCGAAATACATATGAAAATCCCCCACTTCCCCCAAATACATATTAAAATCCCCCCCACTCCACCCAATACATATATATATATAATTACCATGGGGATGATCTCAGGCCGTGCCCGGAGGCTGCAGGAGCCTGGCCGGCTGGCGCTGCAAGTTGGGCCCGACCTCTGGCTCTCCCTCAGCTGCCTGTAGGCATCTCACTCACTTCCACAGTCAGCACGTGCTTGGCCTCCCTCTCATGCCGGCGTGCACCGGAAGCCAGCTTACTTCCGGCACGCTGATGTCAGACAGGGCTTTCGCTTGCCAGAGGTGGAAGCTCAGCGTGGGACACAGTGAGGGAGAGGTCTGCCGGCAGCTGATGGAGAGCCGGGGTTTAGCCACGTCCGGCAGCCGGGCCTGGCCGGCGGTAGTGTCCAACTTGCAGCACCGACTGGCCATGCCCCCGCAGCCTCCGGGCCCGGGACACCTGTCCCTTCTGTCCCCCCCTGTCGGTGGCCCTGTTCCTCATATATAAATGATTGTTGTCCAAAAGATACAAGTCCTGCTGCATTGTCTGATCCAAGCCTGGTTTCTAGCCGGCTGAATAGTAAAGAGGAGTTACAAAGACGCAGCCACAATACACGCAGACTCTCTCTCACACACACTTTTACCTCGGAGGTGACCGGTCCCGTATGCGGGTGCAGAAGTTGGGCTCGACTTCCGGCCTGGATCGGCCAAGGAGGGAGGCCTGACGTGGGCTGGTGGGGGAGGATCACCGCAGAAGGAGTTATGGCCCTGTAGCAATCAGAGACCCAGCAACTGGGAGCAGAAGTTGGCCCCGACCCCAGGCCACGCCGAACTTCCAGTACCAGTCGGCCGAGCCCACAGCAGCCGCCAGAACCAGGACAGTTGTCTCCACTCTCGTCCCGTCGGTGGCCCTACTTATAAGTTTGTGTCATTTAGTTAAATCTTTCGGCCAAAATATATCAAGCCTGCAACCATGTCAAGTTAGACCGCATCAGCAGATCCTACACTACCAATTTTATTCTGTTTATTTCCATGGGTTAATAAATAAAGTGATGCACTCACAAACATAACAAATATCCAAGTTAATCTGAATGAGTCCTCCACCGGATCACATCATGGTGGCTTCCTGTTTGTCGTTTGCTGCCTTCCTTCCTGCCAAGGTCCACCTGTCTGCCTGCACTTCCGGCTTCTGGTAAACACAACAACCCAGATGACACCAGACACCACTCGATCTCCGTAACTCCACCAGGTCGCGCTGTGCTGCCAACGCGTTTCATCAGGATCTATATTAAGTGTCTGGTCAAAATGGAGCTCTAGCCAGAGCCCAGTGCAGCATGAGGTTACCATGATTAAATAATTCATTTAAAAAAAAGGGGGGAAGCAGGAAATGCTTACAGGGTATGATGACAATAATATTATATGAGTTAAACTCAAAAAGGCTTCTGGGGGATTGCTTCTTTAACTCCCTGCACTTGCTGTTCACAGAAAGCGATGCCTTGCTGGTCTCCCTAGCAGCAACGTTTTTGATACCAGTTTTGCCGGCTTCAAGTGAAACATGTAGATGGACTCAGTCCTGAATGTTTTCTGTCTTCACGCTAACAGCGGAATCTACAATATAGGAGCAGGAACTGAGAACTATCGAAGAAAGATAGAAGTAAGGAAAGAGAACGAACATAAAAATACAGCAATAGTCTTAAAGAAAGAGGGAAAAGGGAAACCATCTCTATATACAGCATAACAAAATGTAACTTTTATATACAGCGTGAAAGGGTTGAAGTTCTAGAGATAATCCCATATCAAATGATCTTTTATCCCATAAGACAGGGGTTCTCATCTTCAGTCCTCAAGAACCCCCAACAGGTCAGGTTTTCAGGATATCCCTGCTTCAGTACAGGTGGCTCAATCAATCCCTGCTTCAGAACAGGTGACTCAATCAGAAGGCTGAGCCTCTGATTGAGCCACCTGTGCTGAAGCTGGGATATTCTGATACCTGACCTGTTGGGGGAAGGGGGGGGGCTTGAGGACTGAAGTTGAGCTTCCCTGCATTAAGTTGCGGAGAATACCTGTAGTCCATGCATATGGGGTATCACAAATAGAAAACTGTATTGACATGGCATCAAAATAGAAAGTGACATTTTGTGGAACGATAGGGGGCATAAATCTGTTACTCTTTGTGCCTGAGGAACTTGCAAATAATCACAGATTCCTCCAGCATTTGAAGACCTTAATTTCACTTGCTGTTTGCTAATGAATGTGTAATGATGTTGCACCTAATTTTCTTTCAACCGTTCTTGGGTTCTAAGTTTTGCCTAATGTTAAGCGTACCTGCTCAAATACATCCATTGCAAAGTATCTTTAGACAACGTTATGATTTGCCGTCACATGCTCATAAGCTAGATTTCCTGGTTTTTTTTACGAAGAAGGGTACTTTTTAACACTCACTTATGCGCTTTTCCCCCCCATATGTCTTATTTACCGCTGTGCTGCCATTATATAAACCGCGAACAACCGAGGTGGCAAATACATCATTTAATGGCATTTTTCACCAATCTCTGTTTTTAATGTTCATTTTAATATTTGTTGCAAAGTTTCATCTGAGTTTGTGTTTGTTTATCAAATGAGTTGGTGAAAATCAGGAACTTACGATAAATTGCTCATTGACCCAATATATAGTCACTAATAACCGTCCTATGCCAAAAGTAATTAAGCTTTCATGGAGGCCACTGGGATGCAGAATAGCCGGGACGCAGAAGAGCTGGGACGCAGAATAGCTGGGACGCAGAAGAGCTGGGACGCAGAAGAGCTGGGACGCAGAAGAGCTGGGACGCAGAAGAGCTGGGACGCAGAATAACTGGGACGCAGAATAGATGGGACGCAGAATAGCTGGGACGCAGAAGAGCTGGGACGCAGAAGAGCTGGGACGCAGAATAACTGGGACGCAGAATAGATGGGACGCAGAATAGCTGGGACGCAGAATAGATGGGACGCAGAATAGCTGGGACGCAGAATAGCTGGGACGCAGAATAGCTGGGACGCAGAATAGCTGAGACGCAGAATAGCTGGGACGCAGAATAGCTGGGACGCAGAATAGCTGGGACGCAGAATAGCTGGGACGCAGAATAGCTGGGACGCAGAATAGCTGGGACGCAGAATAGCTGGGACGCAGAATAGCTCGGACGCAGAATAACTGGGATGCAGAATAGCTGGGATGCAGGACAAATCACATAGTTACGGGGGGGGGGTGTTTAAAAGGAAATTTGCCTGGCTTGGTTCACTTTATACACATTTTGACTGTTCACCCTACATTGAATTTATGTAACCTGTCGTCTTCGCCGCTTTCAAGCCTAAGACGGAAACAGGGAAGCACTCTACCTCCAGACTGAGGTAAAAGGGCTTATTGATCGAGAAAGGATGCAATTTGAAACAATTGTGACATCCATTTCTGTCCTGATGGATGTCCAAAAGCTGAGCCCTTTGCAAAAGGGTAAGAACGTGTCTGTGTATTTGTACCGAAGAAAGCAGATACCAAAACGGAGATCTTCAAGGATAAAATGTGACAGCTTCATCGCGTTTAAATGACAAATCAAGGGCGTCGCAGAGAGCCGTCAAAATACATTTCCAGGTACATTACCAATGGGAAGAATTTGTCTCCACTTAAAGCAACAGCCAAGCTGACGGTTTTTGTTGTTGTTGTTTTTTCCTTTAATGTGTGTATCAATACAATCAATATAATCCATACAATGATGAGTAATTAGTTAAATTGCCGATCGATACGTTCTCCTGTGATCGATCTGTAAAGATTCGGCCCGGGGGTTCAGTAAATGACTGCAGAGGAGTATTGACTTAGTATCTGTGAGTTTGTAAATGGTTGCTATAGAAACAAAAACGGCTTGTTACATTATTATAAAGTAAAAATGTAATCCATAGTTGTTTTAAATTAAAAGAAAATGCTACAAGTGTTTTCTCATAGTACAGAACTGATTTATTTAAATAAATAAAAAACATGCATGTAGAATATTGCTTGGCCTGCAGCATTAAGGGGGCATTTATATTATTAACCCATGCTGCCAAAGGGGCCAGCCCAGCATTACTGCTCAATGTCTGACAAAGAAGGGGTTATCATCAAGCAGATTAACCCTTTCAGGGCGGATGGGGTTGTATAGCATTGCTGCTCAATACATTGCATTCTCTGTCCAATGATCAAGTGGTTAAATATATTTGTATTTTAAAAAAAAAAACGAGTGATGAATATTTAAACATAGTTGCTACTATGGCACTCTAGAAATATTCCCTTTTTTTTTTTTGCATCCTGCAATCATGTTTTAATACATACTGTAGCTGTACTTGTGAACAAAGATCAAGCACAAATACTATTTTCAAAGATACTATAGATAGATAAGAGAAAACAGCGAGAGGTATATATACTGCCCTGTAATGGGTACAGCTCCTGTGATGGATTCAATCCAAATCCATAGAAACAATCGAGGCAGGTGATCGGGTGCGCACTCACATCCAGGTATATGTATTGGAAAGACAAAACAAACACCACAATAGTGCAACAGAGTATGCAAATGAGGACATTTTTTGTCAATATTCTATATATTCCTACTCACATTTAATATGAGCAGTTAGAGCCATGTGGTTGTTGAGGAGTAACCAACTCAGGAGGCACATCCCAGGAGGAGATATCCCTGATATGGAAGAGAGGACACAATAATAGTGCAGGTTGCTTTATAAACAAAAATGAATATAAAATAGTAGCACTTACAAACATAGGCAGGTTCTGGGCATAGGGACCACCCTGGGTCACCCTGGCTTTTGTTTATTAAGCAACCTTATTGTTGTGTCCTCTCTCCCATATCTGGGATATCTACTCCTGGGATTTGCCACCTGACAACCACACGGCTTTAATTGCTCATATTAAATGTGAGTAGAAATATATAGAATATTGACTACAAATGTCCTCATTTTGCATACTCTGTTGCACTATTGTGGTGTTTGTTTTGTACTTAGCACTTAACAAGAGAGAAAACAGTACAGGCAGTCCTCGGTTAACCGACACAATGCGTTACTCAAAATGGCGTTGTAAAGCGAAACGTTGTAAAGCGAAACACGTTTTCCCATAGGAACACTGTTTAAATGAAAGGTTCCATTCCTGAAGGCATTTTTAACACTAAAATACACCAAATATTTTACGCAGGCAATAAGATATGCAGCACACAAATAAATTATATAGTGCATATACTGTATTATATATGTAATATAACATAATAAATAATATATTATATAGTATAATATAATATTATATAGTATAATATTATATATATACGCTCTTACGACGCTTTGCAACGTTGTTTATGTGAATGTGTATATATATACACACATACACAACGTTGCAAAGCGTCGTAAGAGCGTTGGATAAGCCATTTTGGCGTTGTAAAAATGAATATAGGTGTGCATTGCATAGCGTTGGATAAGCCATTTGTTTTAAAGCGAAGCGTTGTAAAACGAGGACTGCATGTACAGGGAATTTATCATACAATAAGTGCAACAAATAAGATCAGACCGTAGGAAAGGAAATCCCTGCCCCAGAGAGCTTACAATCTAAGGGGTATGATGGGTGACTCATATAAATATACTTTGTATAGACATTAGCAAATCTCCCTGGGTATGTTCATCTCCATCCAATATGCTGAAAATTCAATATAAAGGGCAAAAAACAGCCCCCTCCCCCCAATTTTAACGTATTTTTCTCCAGATTACGCTGGGGGTTTTTTTTTTACACTTTTACATTGAATTTTCCGCATATTTGATGATGGTTTGTTCCCCAGCACAGAGTATCTGTGATCTTTATTGTGTACTTACCTGGCATCCTCCCTTGTATCCAGCATGGCGTATAAGTATCTTTATTTGAATAAATGTATACTGTATCCCTTCAGTGTATTTTTCCAGTGTATGGACATGTTGTATATAATCTCCCCCCCCCCCCTCCCCTTTGATCTAAGGGGATTTACATTTGGATGCCATTTTCCTATCAGCAGTAAAACACTATTAAATACACTGTGCACATTATGTAACTGAAGTTTACTATCAATGGAAATCCAAATACAATGGCAGTTAAACCTTCAGTCATTGCATAGCAGGCCCCTCTGGCATTGTATTGCTTTTAACATAGAAAGTAATTAACTTACTGTAGTGCATTAGATGGCAGTAGTAACTACAATTGCAACCATGCACAGATACAGTATCTGTGTTCTTTAAGAGTAGATGAACCATTTTTGGGGGACTTGCAGAGCCCTGTTCTCTTCCTCAGGTCTCACATTTTTACGGGCTCGGTCACTGAAGGGGTTAATTTAAATCTCTTTTGCCGACCTATATCTGGATTATTTGCGTTTCAACCTTATTTAGCAATTTAAGAAAAATGATTTGCAGGGTGTTTACACACACACAAGCAAACCTGACAGACCAATTATTTTCCGTTCAATAAAATCATGCATGAAGTTTTACCAATATGAGGGCATTCCACGTTATAAATAACTTTTTAATAGCCCACAGAGATTACACGTTAAGGGCACGAGTGGAGAGATCAATGAATTCCATGTCTTTTCCTGAACGCAGGCAGGGCAAGCGCAGTCATCACTTGAGTCACAGGAGAAATTAAGTGGAAATAACTAGCCTCAGTATGTATAATATCTGTCTATTTTTCTACACACAAATATATACACCAGCACACGCCAATTACAGTACAATGGTATATATTGTGGTGGATCTACGTATCTATGGTGCTTTGCTGATTCCTGTGTCTATTGTACCTGTTGTAACATCATCTGTGTACCTCAATTTGATCCAGTTCTGCAACGCTGCATCGCTGACGCATATGCACACACGCCTAAGTGAGTAAAAGCACTGACTCTGAAAACGATGACATGGAGTTGGAAGCAGGGGAACCTGGTTCAAATCCTGATGTCAGCTCCTTGTGACCTTGGGTAAGTCACTTAATCTCCCTGTGCCTCAGGCACCAAAAACATAGATTGTAAGCTCTATGGGGTGGGAACTTTGTCTGTTACAATCCTATGCACAATGCAGCCTACTGTAATTGTGAAGCGCTTTGAGTCCCATTGGGAGACAACTGCTATATGACATAAAGCTCAGGGCCATCAGTGGGAGGTAAGCGGTGGGCGGGTGCTGGCTTTGTAAGGACAGCACATGCAATTTAAGCATGACCTGTAAATTTAGCCATGAGTACTCAACATGCAGCGGGAACCATGCAGATAGCAAGAGTTTCCGTAAGCAGCATGTGCATGTTAGAGCATGGCAGGAGTAGTGTGGCATGGTGGTAAAGATGATTGCATTCATTCTGTACTGGGGCAGTAAGTGTTGGATAGTAGTGAGTAGATGTTGAGAGGTGGTTGGGGTATAGGAGGTAAGCAAGCCACATTAGGCTTCATTGGCTCATTTAGCCAATTAAATTCATGAATCATTTCAGCAGAGAACATGGGGGTTATATGGGGACACATGTCCACTCCGATGTCTTGCGTAACAGGCAGCGGTTGGGTGTGCGAAGATGATCTATGTTCTTTCCGTGTGGAGGGTAAAAACTCGTTCAGCGGTGGACACTGGAATTACATCACGAGACAAAGTGAGATTTGTTTACATTAATGGAGTCTTTCCTGGTTGTTGGGATGGTGTTCACGGTAGATAATGGGGTATAATATCGCATAAGGGGTAGGAGGATATGGGGGGGGGGGGGGTGACGAGACTAATTTAAACCTTAAATAGTCTCCCTGTGCTGGGGTTTTGTGAGTGCCAGACTTGGTCCTAGGGCAGATGGTGGGTTAATGTCCTGAGTTGTTTGGACAGATGGCGTTATGCCCAGTTGGTAGGTATTACCAAGGTGGCTGAGCCATTTATCCGGCCAGCAGTGGGGTGGGGGGGGGGGGGGCATCACAAGGCACGTGTATGCATGGGCTCAAGATATGGCAGTCTGGCATGGTTTGGCATACGGATTATTTAATATGTTGGTGTTTAATAAAAGCTGTAGTCATTATACCTCATAAACAGTGTGGTGTTTTATATGTGTCCATGTCTATAATTGGGGTGGAAGTGGGGAAGAAAGTGGGGCATCCATGAGTCAAGGATTGACACTCCCTTATATGTCTTGTGACCAGTGATATCAAAATAAGGAGATAGAAGGGGATATATAGCTCCACCCAATGGTCTTGAAACAGGTTTTTCGGAGATCTCATGGGATCGGACAAAATCTGCTCTGCAGTGTAAAATCCGTCAGCGGATTGTTCCAATTTCAATCCATACAGATTAATCAAAAATCGCCATTGGATACAATCAGCTGGTGGATTTTACCAATCCAATATGCGGATTCAGTAACGCGCGCGGATTGCTGAATCTGCAGATTGGGTTCCAAAATCCACCAGCGGATTGTGGAATCCGCGGATTGGATTGTCGGTGATAAAAAAAAATCCGGAAAAGAGTAATGGCCCATTTGAGATTGATTCGCGAAAATCTGTGGAGCAAATTAACCGGCCGATCCGTGCCGGATCCAAATACGCCCCCAAAATTTGCCCATCTCTAATTAAAATGAGTACTTTGTTGTTTTTAGTTAAGGAACATGCCCCTTTAAGTATGCGTCCGAGATACTTTCCACTACTGAACAGGAGCAAGCATGCATTTAGTAAGGAGTTTTCAGTGTTATTAACTCCGGAGTATGTTTGGATCGGCTCAACCGGAAGGTCCTTAGTGCAATCCTGATCATATAGGTATGGAAGAAGCTTGTGGTACACAGTAGTGGGTTCCTAATGCATCAGCCTGAAGTGTATTCCCGAGAGGTCCATTTAAGTTTAATATGGGGCATCACTGACTCTATGAAAGAGACTGTCAATGTAACCCTTATTGTGGGTAACAAGCCAAGTATCTCTCTAGCGTAAGAGTGAGAGCTACAAAGGGGATTAAGCCCAGATTAGTCCAGTACCTTCCTACAGTAGTAGTTAGCTACAAAAGGGAATAAAATCCTGGATATTAATATTTGCCAAGAGTTATCAGTATGTCTCTGTCTGAGAAGCATTATTGATGGATGCCCAATAAAGCAGTTAATTGTTTATAAAAGTTCCTGGTGCCCATCCTTGTTACATTGAAAGATCCACGCCCAGCCTGCACCTAC